>NW_015176054.1:27062-27771 GCF_001447785.1 Gekko japonicus | reverse complement strand
GAAGAAGAAGAAGAAGAAGAAGAAGAAGAAGAAGAAGAAGAAGAAGAAGAAGAAGAAGAAGAAGAAGAAGAAGAAGAAGAAGAAGAAGAAGAAGAAGGGATGTAACACCTTCCTTATGAAGAAAGGTTAAAGAGGTTAGGGCTCTTTAGCTTGGAGAAACGATGACTGAGGTGTGACAGGATGGAGGTTTACAGAATTATGCGTTGGATAGAGAAAGCCGAGAAAGAAGGCAGTTGGTGTAGCGGTTAAGTGCACGGACTCTAATCTGGGACACTCCTATTTTGCTCCTGCATCGTCAGCCTCTGGCGTGCCCTACGTCTGGGGCGCTCAGGAGAACCCAGCGGGGTGTCTGCAACTGGGGGTGTCTGCAACTGGGGGTGCTGGGCCAAGCACAGGATCGGACTCTCCTTGTGGCTGCACTTCCTGTGCAGCTGCTGGGGACTCCTCCTCAGATACTGTTGAGGGTTCTTCTTCTGGGCTGACTCCAGAGGAGGCTGGCTTGCTCCCTGCCTCTTCCTCATCGGAGGAGGAGTCAGCCTCAGCAGAGCCAGGACCCACGACACCTATCCTGAATCATCCCATTAGTCCATCAAGATCTACTCAGGCTGGCAGCTGCTCTCCAGGGTCTCAGGTAGAGGGTCTTTCGCGTCACTTACTGCCTGGTCCTTTTTAGCTGGAGAAGCCGGGGACTGAACCTGGGACATAAGAA
>NW_015176054.1:17278-26111 GCF_001447785.1 Gekko japonicus | reverse complement strand
AAATCCCCCCCACTGTTGCCCCCCCCCCAGCACCAAGAATACAGAGCATCACTTGCCCCAGAGTCCCTATCTATACCTCGTGGCTAATAGCCACCGATGGACCTCTGCTCCACATGTTTATCCAATTCCCTCTTGAAGCCGTCCATGCTTGTAGCTGCTGCCACATCCAGTGGCAGTGTTAATCACTCTTTGGGTAAAGAAGGACTTCCTTTTATCTGTTCTGATCCGACCGCTCAGCAATTTCATGGAGTGCCCACAAGTTCTTATCTTGCGAGAAAGGGAGAAAAGGACTTCTTTCTCAGCTTGCTCTATCCCATGCATCATCTTGTCAACCTCGATCATGTCACCCCTCAGCTGTCGTTTCTCCAAGCCAAAGAGCCCCAAGCGCTTTAACCTGTCTTCACAGGGAAAGTGTCCCAACCCTTTTATCATTCAAGTTGCCCTTTTCTGCACTTTTGCCCAATGCATGTCAAGCAGAGGCTCTTCCACTGGTCCACAGCCACTCCCCAAGTCTCTTTTTCCAAGTCTCACTTCCTACTGTAGCTGCCTGCTTCCCCCCCCAAAAAAAAAGGCTCCTCATGACAGCTGAAGGACCCTTGGAAATGTTTTTCCTATGCGGCCAGAGAGGCTGTGATGCAACGGGGGAATCTGCGGCAATTCCCCCCCCCCCTTGGCAAAAAAACCTCCGGCTCCCCCTTCCTTTTGCAGCCTCCTGCGCCGCATCGCCTGTCACCCCCAAAAGTGCAGCAGCCTTCAAGAGTGGATTTTGGGGAGGCTACGCTGGAAACGGGGAACTGGCAATGGTCCCGCTGGCAGAGTCCCGTCCGTTTCTTGTTCTTTGGCTCCAAGCCGCTGCCCATAAACCAATCTGTACAAACAACAGTGAAAATACAAAAACAAGGCAAACCTCACGCAGGGTTGCCAAAGATCTGGGCGGAAGGCAGAGATCTGCCCAGCCTTGGAGCCGCTGACCAACCTGTCTGAACCGGGGCATTTCTGACGTAGCCTAGCCTTAGTCCCCTAAGCCTAGCCTAGACAAAAGCCGAGCCTTAGGCATTTCTGAGATAGAGGAGGAGCAGAAGTCCCTCATTGGCTACTAGCCACAAGGTATAGATAGGAACTCTCAGGCTGGGGCAAGTGATGCTCTGTATTCTTGGTGCTTGGGGGGGGGGGTAACAGTGGGGGGGCTTCTAGTCAGGGACCGGCCTACCTGAGGGACCGCCTTTCCCCATATGTTCCCCAGAGAGCACTGCAATCAGGATCCCAAAACCGCTTGGCCCTCCCTGGCCCTAAGGAAGTCAGGTTGATGGTAACCAGGCTTTTTTGTTTGCAGCTCAGGCCTACTGGAACGAGCTTCCTGCCGAGATCAGGGCCCTGCGGGACTTGTCACAGTTCCGCAGGGCCGTGAAAACAGAACTTTTCAGGCAGGCGTTCCGATAGGAGCGACGTCCTACCAGCAGCGCCCTGTGCGAACTCCGATCCTATACGACCTAATGCGGCGGTACCGCCGAATGTGTCCCTAAATTGCACTTTAGTTTTATCGCCATCTAATGAATGTTTTATATTGATTGGTTGTGTTTTAACTGATGTTTTATATTTTTATACTTACTGTGAACGTATACTGCTTGTCAGTTTGTGGAAGCCGTCCTGAGCCTGCCTGGCGGGGAGGGCGGGGTAAAAGTGAAATAAATAAATAAATAAATAAATAAATAGTGTTCTTATGAGGAGACTGGATTTATACCCCGCCCTTCATTCGGAGTCTCAGAGCGGCTTACAAACTCCTTTCCCTCCCCCTCCCCACAACAGATACCCGGAGATGGCAACCCAACTCAGAGGTACGAGAGACTGCTCTTTTTCAAGAACAGCCCTTATCAGAACTATGACTTGCCCAAGGTCACCCAGCCAGGTGCAAGTGGAGGAGTGGGGATTCAAACACGGTTCTCCCAGATTAGAGTCTGTGCTGCTAACCACTACACCAAACTGGCTCTCGGCTGGATAGCTCTAAGCCAACCGCTCAACACACAGTTGGTTAAGCTCTGGATCTGGAGAAAAAAATTCACTCAAAGGGCCATTTGCTAGTTTCTGCACACTCTTGGGCTGAGACAGTGTCGTAAAAGGATAGCAGGGAAGAGGGGGGCAAACGACGCAAGCCACCATAAATACAATCAGAGTAGAAAAGTCATATTTCATACAAAAGCAAAGTCAGTGAACTGGGTCTGGCGGCAAAAGAGAGATTCAGAGATTTGCTGCCTCTCTGTATCAATGTTAATTTTTTTTTTATCTGCCATGGTTAACTGAGGGACCAACAATTCATGTATTTGTCTAGTCGTCCCTTGGAGCGATTTCGGCTTCTGGCCGCCATTCTGTTTCATCACGGGGTGCCCACCGCTAGCTGGTGCCTGGGGAACCCCTGGGATCAAAACCGATCTGCTGGTGACAGAGATCAGTTCCTCTGGAGGAAAGGGCCACTTTGGAAGGCGGACTCTGTGGCACTGTACCCTGGAAAGCCAGTCTGGTGCAGTGGTTAGGAGCGCGGACTCTGATCTGGGAGAACCAGGTTTGGTTCCCCACTCCTCCACATGCAGCTGCCGGTGTGGACTTGGGTCAGTCACAAGTTCTTTCAGAGCTGTCCTCTCGAGGACAGTTCTCAGGGGAGCTCTCTTGGCCCCACCTACCTCACAGGGTGTCTGCCGTGGGGAGGGGAAGGGGAAGGAGATTGTAAGCTGCTCTGAGACTCCTTTGGGTTGTGAAGGGCGGGGTATCAATCCATTCCCTTCTCCCTTCTCTCTCTGTTGAAGTCCCTCCGCAAAGCCCGTCCTCCTCGGGGCAACCCCGCCCAAAGTCTCCACACATTTCCCAACCCGGAGATGGCAACCCAACTCAGAGGTAGGAGAGAAAAAGTCCTTTCCGCTTTCCCCACACCGTGCATTCTTTTGTAAGTCTCCGCTGCATCCTTGTTTTCCGGGCTAAAAAGCCCTCCGATGCTTTCCTTTCCGGGAAGGGAAAGTCGTTCGGGTTGCCCTTTGCTGCCCCTTTCTGACTCGATCCTCCTTCCCCTGCTTTCTCGTACTCCTGTCCGTTTTTTAAAAAGGGAAATTAAAAAGCCTTCGCAATTTATGACGAGGGGAAAATGGAAGCCGAGTGCCACGGATGGGATCTATCGCCGCATTCGGCGATACATCAGTCCTACTTGGAATGTAATAGCGGTATAACTCCTGCAAGGTGCTGGGCTCTGTGTGAGGCGGGGAGGTCGACTTTGCACAAGGGAGGCTTGAAGGAGGAGGCTGCAGGATCCGGCCCTGGCTCTGTGTTAAATATTGGGTTCTGGACGCATTGCAGTGATCAGCTCTAGTTTATTCGGTGAGTTCAGCAAACTACAAGACTGAAAAAACCTGGCCTTGCCGCCCTGTTTATAAAGCCTGCAAAGACCACACCCCAGCACACCCCACCACCAGTGATAGGCTATTTACATTACAACTACTACTCTATAGGTCCAT
Source organism: Gekko japonicus (assembly GCF_001447785.1). Taxonomy (NCBI): domain Eukaryota; kingdom Metazoa; phylum Chordata; class Lepidosauria; order Squamata; family Gekkonidae; genus Gekko; species Gekko japonicus. Next base: position 22,614 of record NW_015176054.1, on the reverse strand, counting down.
TCCAGGATCCTGGGTAGCTATTGTTCTGGTAGAACAAGCTCAGCCAGTCTCCAGGTACTGTTCAGGCTCAGGACATAACACTCTGGTTGCAAATCCAGCACCAACCCCTCTGCCTCGCAAACGGTATCAGTGGGACAGAGGCCTTTTTTAGATTGGTTGGTTTGGAGCGGTGCTGTCATCCTTTTCAGGAAACGGAGTGCATGTATCTACAGAGAGTAGGGTTGCCAGCATCCAGGTGAGGCCTCGAGATCTCCAAGAATTACAACTGATATCTGGACGACAAGAGTTCCCATGTCAACAATGGCTGGTTTGGTCTTGCAGAGGTCCCTCCCCTTCCCAGGCAACTGATAACAACGTTCAAGACAATGTATCCACCTGGCCTGAATTGAGACCTAGGCTTCCTGTCTCATTACCTATGCTGATTTCTCCACGCCTGCGTATCACACTTCCTCCAATCACACCTTGTATTGTCATTTGCCTGCTATTGTCATTTGGGATCTGAAATCACTCCACTTTCCAATATATAGGACAGATGGACTCACAATCTAACTGTATCTGAAGAAGTGAGCAGTGACTCATGAAAGCTCATACCCTACCACAATTTTGTTAGTACTTAAGGTGCTTCTGGACTATTACTCGTATCTTAGTGATGTTAATGATGAGGGTTGGAATCCAAGTCTTATGAGGAAAGCCTGAAAGAGTTGAGTCTGTTTAGCCTGGGAAAGAGAAGGCTTAGAGGGGACGTGATTGCAGTCTTCAAATACTTGAAGGGCTGTCATGTACAAGATGGAGCACATCTATTCTCTCTCACTCCGGGTTGCAAGACTAGATCTAATGGGTGGAAATTACAAGGGAGTCGATACCGGCTAAATATCAGGAGAGACTTCCTAGCTGTCAGAGTGGTTGAACCCCTTCTCTCTTTGCTCCCCCCCCCCAGGCCAACTAGGGAAGGGGAGGCTTTTGAAGATGCCTCCCCCCCTTTTGCTTCCCCTTCTGACATCACTTCCAGTGATGTCAGGGGGTGTGGCGTATGCTAATAGCCCAGTAGCTCATTAGCATACCATATGCTAATGAGCTCCTTCAGCTCTTTTCCTACAAAAAAACCCCTGGCACTCTTTCTATGCTTTAGAACTGTCAATCTGATCAACTGATAAGTCTCTATAAACTTTTGTTGTGCCCATTCTTGAACTGCCGAAGCAGTTACCTGTTTCCAGGTTATAAATGTTGTGAAATAAATAAACATGCATTTGGAGAAGGAAGGAATGAGTGAATCCAATGTAAGAAGTTCTCCATCTGGTCCCCAGTTGCGTGCTGCCTCTTTTTCCTGTTTGGTTGTCTGTCCCTTTTTACTTTTCACCGTCATTGTTGGGCTTAACAGGATAGGGTTTGATGAGAGCGAAGAAAGGAAGTCCTTTGAAAAGACATCGAGTTCGTTCCCAGAACCTCTCCATCTGTCTTTTCCTTGCTCCTTTAGAGGCGGGCGCTGTAAGTCTTACTTCTCCCTTCTGTGACCCTCTCTTTCCTCATCCCAGATATAGTCTTTCTCTCATGCTTGGCGAGAAGGGGAAATAATCACTGGCTGGAAACAGCTAAAATGGCCAGGATCTGGTTTGTGGAGAACATAAGGAGAGCCCTGCTGGATCAGACCAGTGAAGATCCATCTAGTCCAGCATCCTGTCTCACATAGTAGCCAACCAGTTCCTCTGGAGGGCCAAAAACAGGGCATAAGAGGCCGAGGCCTTCCCCTGAAGAACCTAAGAAGAACCTTGCTGGATCAGGCCAGTGAGGGTCCATCTATTCCAGCATCTCCTGTCTCACACAGTGGCCAGCCAGTTCCTCTGGAGAGCCAACAACAGGACACAGAGTCCGAGGGCTTCCCCTGATGTTGCCTCCTGGCTCTGGGATTCAGAGGATTAGTGCCTCTGAATGTGGAGGTTCTCCTCCGTCACCGTGGCTAGTAGCCATTGATAGACATCCTCCATGAATCTCTGTCACCTGGAAAAGACAGAACAAAGCTTTTTTTAAAAAAAAAAGTTGCCTAGAAATGCAACGGGACTCCAGATGCAAATGGTTCGAAACCAGTTGGATGGTGATTGTTTCTCACCCCTCCCCAAAAGAAGACGAAGAAGAAGAGATTGGATTTATACCCCGCCCTTCACTACCCAAAGGAGTCTCAGAGCAGCTTACAAACTCCTTTCCCTTCCCTTCCCCTCCCCACAAAAGACACCCTGCGAGGTAGATGGGGCTGAGAGAGCTCTGACAGAAACTGTCCTTGAGAGAACAGCTCTGACAGAACTACGGCTTGCCCAAGGTCACCCAGCAGCTGCAAGTGGAGAAGTGGGGAATCAAACCCGGTTCCCCCAGATTAGAGCCCGCTCTCTTAACCACTACACCAAACTGGCTCTCTCTAAACTATTTGGGGTTGTTTCAGAGGTTAGCCGTGTCAATCTGCAGTCGAACAACTCGATTGGAGTCCAGTCGCACCTTAGAGACCTAGGAGATTTTCCAGGTATGCGCTTTCGAGAGACAAAGTTCTCTTCGTCAGAACTCTGTTGAAGTAATGCTGGTCGGTACAGTTCAGGGACGTCTGGGATGTTCCTAGTCTTAACTTTAGCCTTTAGACTTCCTTGCAGTGAACATAAGGATGTCAGCTCCAGATTGGGGAATACCTGCTGATTTGGGGGGTAGAACCTGAGGAGGGTGGGGTTTGGGAAAGGGAGAAACTTCAACGGGGTATAATGCCATAGAGTCCACCTTCCAAAGCAGCCATTTTCTCAGCGGGAACTGATCTCTGTCGCCTGGAGGTCAGTCGTAATAGCAGGAGATCTCCAGCCACCAATTGGAAGTTGGTAACTCTGAGTTCCATGCTCCTTGGCATCTAGTCACGCCGGCCACATGACCACGGAAATGTCTTTGGACAGCACTGGCTCTTCGGCTTGGAAACGGAGACGAGCACCGCATTCCCAGAGTCAGCCTCTTGCTCAGAGTGAAAGAGGAGAGCACAAAAGTGGGCTTGAAGTTCAACATCAAGAAAACTAAGATCATGGCATCCGGCCCCATCACTCCTTGGCAAATAGAAGGGGAAGTCGTGGAAGCAGTGACAGACTTCACGTTCCTGAAAGCCCAGATCACCGCAGACTGTGACAGCAGCCATGAAATTAAAAGACGCCTGCTCCTTGGGAGGAAAGCGATGGCAAACCTAAACAGCATGATAAAAAGTAGAGACATCACCCTGCCAACAAAAGTCTGCATGGTCAAAGCGATGGTATTCCCAGTAGTCATGTATGACTGCGAGAGTTGGACTATAAGGAAGGCCGAGCGCCGAATAATAGATTCCTTTGGACTATTGTGCTGGAGAAGACTCTTGAGAGTCCCTTGGACTGCAAGAAGATCCAATCAGTCAATCCTAAAAGAAATCAACCCTGACTGTTCTCTGGAAGGCCAGAGAATGAAACTGAAGCTCAAAGACTTTGGCCACCAAATGAGAAGGGAGCACTCACTGGAGAAGACCCTGATGCTGGGAAAGATTGAAGGTCAAAGAAGACGGGGACGGCAAAGGATGAGATGGTTAGACAGTGTCATCGATGCAACGAACATGAAACTGAGCCAACTTCAGAGGACGGCGGAAGACAGGAAGGCCTGGCGTGATCTGGTCCATGGGGTCGCGAAGAGTCGGACTCGACTGTGCAACCGAACAACAAAAAAACTCTAAGTTAACACCAAGCTTCTAGTCCTCATGGTTGCATTAGAAAAGTATGAAAATGTCAACTGTGGCTGCTGAAGGCCTGGGTATCTCCCAGTGTGGGGGAGAGACTGGCCTCCCGCCTGTGAGGTCCTGAGCAAATAGTTTTGTCTTCTCTCCCTCTGCTTTGTTCAGATCTCTCAAACGTGTTGTGTGCATTTCCCTTCCCCCCCCTCTCGTTTCAAGAAAGAGCAAAAGGATTTGTGCAACTTTGGCCCTTCTCCAAATTCCGCGGAACACACCACCTGGAAGGAACAGAGACATCTGGAAAAATCCTTCCCGGATCTCTGAGGAAATTACAAAAGAAATACCGGATGATTGGAAAGAGAGGCCTTTATGGGATTCTTTCGTTATCAGCCAATTTTACTCTGAAATATTTTTTTTTTCCTAAGTAACATATGTTCAGGATTTTAATAGGAAATTTTTGGGGTGCCGGGCGGTTATTTACGAACTTCATAAAGGAAGAGAATTGAGAAAACTTCCCGGGAAGACAAGAACATGACGGCAGAAGGAACCAGACTGAACAGAGTTCGATAAAGGAGGCCGGTGATTGGATGGGAGTGGCTGCCATTGGGGGAGGTCCGGGGTCTGTCCCGGATGCTCTAGTTTTTGGGCAAAGCTCTATGCTTTGAGCCCAACTTTACCATAGAGTTTTGCCCCAAAACTAGAGTGTCGCCTTCCCGACGTCAGTGATGTGACGATGTCACTTCCAGGAGATGTCATTATATCGTGTTCAGGGGCATTTGCAGGTGGAGTTTTCCCCCGCCGGTCAGCTGGCCAGCGGTGGAAAGGGCCCTGCAAAAGTAGGGGAAACCCCACCCGGTCTGGGGTCCTAGCAACCCTAGATGGGATAAAGTCTTTGGGTCATACCGTGGTGTGGAAGGAAAGGGCCAGATTCTGCCAAAGTTTGAGTTGATTTCAGCTGGAAAGATTACAGCTCAATCCAGGGGTCATTTCGTAGAAAAAGAGGTGCAGGAGCTCATTCGCATAACTCATTAGCATAACTGATTTGCATATGCCACACGCCCTGACATCTCCGGAAGTGTGTCAGAAGGCAACACCCACCGCTCAGGCTCCACTGGACTGTTTTGGATTGCTAGCTATGGGGGGAGGGGGAACGTGCAGATCTGTCCCCGCATTGGAGGGAGAGCTTGTACCTGAATAAAACTTGGTCTTAAAGGTGCCACTGGACTGTTTTGGGCTGGGGGGCCGGAGGAGTGCTCTGCAACTTACCTGGTTGCTTCTTGCTCTGACTGAGGGCTGCTGGGAACAGGGGGTGGGGCTTGTTGCATGTGCCCGCCCCCTGGGCTCTTTACTGCCAGAGCTCTGCTCCTGTGCGCTCCTGCAGGAAATGACCCCTGGCTCAATCCATGTTTTTAAAGAAAGTCTGAGTCTTCATGAGCCTCATTTAGGGCCGCCAGCCTCCAGGTGGGACCTGGGGACCCCCCAGAATTACAGCTCATCTCCAGACTACAAAGATCAGTTCCCCTGGAGAAAATGGATGCTTTATTGGTGTAGTGCTTAAGTGTGCAGACTCTAATCTGGGAGAACCGGGTTTGAATCCCCACTCCTCCACTTGCAGCTGCTGGATGAC
>NW_015176054.1:13672-13842 GCF_001447785.1 Gekko japonicus | reverse complement strand
GAGAGAGAGAGAGAGAGAGAGAGAGAGAGAGAGAGATGGAGATAGATAGATAGATAGATAGATAGATAGATAGATAGATAGATAGAGATAGATGGATAGATAGATGGATGGATAGATGGATAGATGGATAGATAGATAGATAGATAGATAGATAGATAGATAGATAGATA
>NW_015176054.1:4826-12326 GCF_001447785.1 Gekko japonicus | reverse complement strand
AAACATCTCTCTCCTGGTGGAATGAGATCAGGGCCCTGCGGGACCTTGTGCAGTTCTGCAAGGCCTGTAAGACGGAGCTCTTCCGCCAGGCTTTTAGCGGAGGGGGTGGTTGTGTCTCCCCCCCCTATTTCGCCTCCCATTCAGTGGGTCAGATCTAGGTTTGCCACCTAGGAACCCAATCTGAAAAAAGCTCATCTGTCGAGGCACTGATTAGCACATAGGAATTCCGTTGTATTTTTATTGTTGCATTTTCATCGGGGTTTTTTAAAAAGTTTTTAAAAAGTTTTTGTTTGTGCTCATTGATGGAACCCGCCCTGAGCCTGCTGTGCAGGGAGGGTGGGATACAAGTCCAACAAAATAAAAATAAATTAAAGTCTTGTTCGCCACCTAGTGGTGTATAACGCTAAAAGACCTAGAACTTCGGGCTGCCAGACAGTCTTAGGATCTCCTGGCTATACTACACACAACACCATATGATAATAATAATAATCTTCAGTGGAACTGATCTCTGTGACCTAGAGATGAGTTCTTATTCTGGGACATCGCCAGCCCCCACCAGGAGACTGGCAACCCTTCACTTTCTGTTTCTTTTTCTCTCACAAGAAGGGCCAAGGAAGAGAAGTTGCCTTTCCTTACCGTCTCGATCTGTTCCCGTTCATGTACAATGCAGCGCTTCCTTTGGTTTGTGTGATTTTGCATTATTCTCTTCAACTGCAGTTCACTTTTGATGCATTAACGGGGAGGGGAGGATATGTATCGAAAGCCATAAGACATGCGACAATACACGTAAATGATTTAAAGCCACAGAACAAAGTTTGAGTCCAGTTGCACCCTTAAGACCAACAAAGTTTTATTAAAGGTATAAGCTTTCATGTGAATGCACACTTCTTCAGACACAATGAAATGGAAGTTACCAGTCCATACATATAGGTCGAAGGTGGGCAGCACATTAGCACACAGGGAAGAAGAAGAAGAAGGAGAAGGAGGAGGAGGAGGAGGATTCATACCCCGCCCTTCACTACCCAAAGGTGTCTCAGAGCGGCTTACAATTCCTTCCCCTTCCCCTCCCCACAACAGACACCCTGTGAGTTGGGTGGGGCTGAGAGAACTCTTTCAAAAACTGCCCTTGAGAGAACAACTCTGAAAGAACTTGTGACTGACCCAAGGTCACACCAGCAGCTGCAAGTGAAAGAGTGGGGAACCAAACCCGGTTCTCCCAGATTAGAGTCCGCACACTTAACCACTACACCAAACTGGAAGTTGGGAGATGGAGCCTGGGGAGGACAGGGTTTTTGGAGGGGAGGGAGTTTAGCACGGTATAGTGCCATATAATCCACCCTCCAAAGCAGCCATTTCCTCCAGGAGAAAATGTAGTCTGCTGATCAGCTGTAATATCAGGAGATCTCCAGGTCCCACCTGGAAGTTGGCATCCCTCCTGATAAAGCATGTCGGTCTGCACCAGGAGTTCTGCTCCCTCTGAGCTGAGGAGTCTTGTGAGCAAAAATTCTAGTGTGTAAGCGACTGGCATTAAAGTTGTGAGCGAGCAATTTGGCTACTGCATAAATCAGTTTGCTCTTGAGCCCCCCTTCCGGAGTGAAGACAAAAATGTGTGAGCCAGAGGCTGAAAAACGATGAGCTAGCTCACACTAACTCAATTTTTTTCTTAGAGGGAACACTGACCAGGACCCTGATTTTGCAGCGACTCTCGGCCCGAGGTGCACTTTGAACCCGCAGCCTTGCAGAAGCCCGATAGAGGCCGGCAACTTTCGGCCACCATCTCCTGTTTTCCGGCCGAAACAATCTGGCCAACTTCCTCCTTCTCCGGGAGGCAATTTCCTTTCATTTTTCTCCTATTTAGGCGAGGCGGGCTGAATGACAGGAGGGGGAAGAGATATTATCTCTGGTTCATAAACATCTTGAACATTTGGAAGCTTTTAAGCAGATGCTCTCTCGCTGGCAACGTCTTTTCCCAGGCAGGCACCTGCATATGCTGAGTTCCTCTCCCCCTTATTAAGTTAGCCTCCGATGATCTGCCTTTACAGGTGGCGGCTGAGAAGTTGCGCCCCCCTCCTGTCCTCCACCTCCTCTGTGTGTTTTTTAAATCCTAAACTGCACCAGCCTCTCCGCAGGCCCCGGCGAGTCAATTTGTTTAACAAATATGGACTTGAACACACACAAAGAGAGGCTCACAGAGGAGAAAGGAGAACCAGGCAAGCTGGTGCCAAAATCAACCCTTGGAGAGGGGGGGGGGAACATCATGGATGGTGTGAATCTTTTGTGCAGAGGGAAGTATCCCCTTCGGTTTGGCCCAGCTCACGAGACCCTCGCAGTCGTCTGTTTCCTTCTGTGACGCCGAGCTCATTTTTGGTCGCTGAAGAAATTTCTTCCTTTAAACTGTGGTCCCCTTAATGAAAGAAGGAGAAGGAGAAGAAGAGGAGGAGGAGGAGATAGGATTACCGCACCTTTACTGCCCAAAGGTGTCTCAGAGCAGCTTACAAACTCCTTTCTCTTCCCCTCCCCACAACAGACACCCTGTGAGCAATGTTCCCTCTAAGCTGTGGAGTCTTGTGAGCCAAAATTCCACGTGGTGAGCTACTGGCATTAAAGTTGTGAACGAACAATTTGGCTACTGCATAAGTTAGTTTGCTTTGGAGCCATCCTTTCTGAGCTAAGACAAAAATGTGTGAGCCGGAGACTAAAAAACTGAGCTAGCTCACACTATCTCAGCTTAGAGGGAACATTGCCTGTGAGGTAGGTGGGGCTGAGAGAGCTTGTTAAGTCGCTCGCTTAACAAAGCAGTCGGAGAGTGATTCAGCAAGAACACAACTTTATTCTTCCACTCGAACACAACTCCAACACGGATCCACATCTGATAGCCGGAACAGCCTTAGCATTGTAGCTGTCTCACTTTTAAACTCTCCCGGCTAATGTAGCCACGTCCTATTGTACAATATCAACCTATGAGGTTGTAGAGTTAAGGTCCAATCACATTAGTTCCCGCTCAGGGAGCTTGTTGGTACTTGATTGGCTGGTTCTTCCTGGGCTACCAATATGATTGGAGGGATTTGGATCCTAGCCCAGGACGAAGCTTTACATTACACTTCAATTAGATGTTTCACAACATATCATGCATTCAAGGCAGCTTTGAATACACTACAGAGCCCTTTTTCAAGAACAGCTCTTGTCAGAACTATGGCTTGCCCAAGGTCATACAGCCAGGTGCAAGTGGAGGACTGGGGGAATCAAACCGGGTACTCCCAGTTTAGAGGCCGCGCACTTAATCACTACACCAAACTGGCTCTCAGGGAGGCATCCCAGAAGGAACGATGGAAAGAGGAAGATCGGAATCCAGGAGCACCTTAGAGAACAACAAGAATCTCAGGGCGTGAGCTTCCAAGAGTCAACGCTCCCGTCAGAGAGCCAGTCTGCAGCCAGGTGCAAGTGGAGGACTGGGGGAATCAAACCCGGTTCTCCCAGTTTAGAGGCCGTGCACTTAACCACCACACCAAACTGGCTCTCAGGGAGGCATCCCAGAAGGAAAGATCGAAAGAGGAAGATCGGAATCCAGGAGCACCTTAGAGACCAACAAGAAACTCAGGGTGTGAGCTTTCAAGAGTCAACTCTCCCGTCAGAGAGCCAGTCTGGTGTCGTGGTTAGGAGCGCAGACTCTGATCTGGGAGAACCGGGTTTGGGTCCCCGTTCCTCCACATGCAGCTGCTGGTGTGACCTTGGGTCAGTCACAAGTTCTCTCAGAGCTGTTCTCTCAGGAGCAGTTCTCCCAGAACTCTCTCAGCCCCGCCTACCTTACAGGGTGTCTGTTTTGGGGAGGGGAAGGGAAAGGAGTTTGTAAGCTGCTCTGAAACACCTTTGGGTAGTGAAGGGCGGGATCTAAATCCAAACTCCTCCTCCTCCTTCTTCCTTCATCAGAAACAAGCAGGACTGGAGATCCCTGAGCCCTTATATCCCAATCAGTAGGTGGGAGGCGGGGTTGCAAAGAAAAGAGAGTCGGGAGGCAAAGGGACAGTGCAAAACGGAATCATCTTGAGTAGAGCAAGGGAGAAATGCTTAGAGGATCTTCGTGACCGCTTGTATCAGACGGAGGGAGCGTTGAACCTCGAAAGCTTCAGCCCCGAAAACTGTGTTGATCTCTAAGTTGCTACTGGATTCGAGTATAGTTCTTGTGGGCATCGACAGTCCCATTCAGGTGACAGGAAGGGTGAGACTCTTAAGTCCTGTAGGGCTCCCCGTTTGGAAGCCTGGACTTTTCTACACACTGGAAGACCAGCAGGTATTTCAGCCTGAATGGTACCCGTGCAGAGTGGGCTCCCGTTCTCCACGACCTGGACTTCCTCCCTCCATCTTCATTACTGTAGATGTACCCTGCATTGCTGCATCCCACAGACCGGCCCTTCAGACCGAAGTTTCCTTTTCTGTGCAATAGCCTGGTCATGCCATGAACCAGCCCTACAGTCAATGATTCCCTTTTCCTGTGAAATAGCCCTGGTCATGCCACAAACCAGCCCTTCAATCTGTGATTCCCTCTTTCTGTGCAATAGCTTTGGTCATACCACAAAACAGCCCTTCAATCCATGATTCCCTTTTCATTGCAATAGCCTGGTCATGCCATGAACCAGCCCTACAGTCAATGATTCCCTTTTCCTGTGAAATAGCCCTGGTCATGCCACAAACCAGCCCTTCAATCTGTGATTCCCTCTTTCTGTGCAATAGCTTTGGTCATACCACAAAACAGCCCTTCAATCCATGATTCCCTTTTCATTGCAATAGCCTGGTCATGCCATGAACCAGCCTTCAGTCAATGATTCCCTTTTCCTGCGAAATAGCCCTAGTCATGCCACAAACTAGCCCTTCAATCTGTGATTCCCTCTTTCTGTGCAACAGCTTTGGCCATACCACAAAACAGCCCTTCAATCCATGATTCCCTTTTTCTGTGCAATAGCCTGGTCATGCCACAAACCAGCCCTTCAGTCAATGATTCCCTTTTTCTGTGAAATAGCCCTGGTCATGCCACAAACCAGCCTTTCAATCTGTGATTCCCTTTTTCTGTGCAATAGTTTTGGTCATACCACAAACCAACCCTTCAATCCACGATTCCCTTTTTCTTTGCAATAGCCTCGTCATGCCATGAACCAGCTCTTCAGTCAATGATTCCCCTTTCCTGTGAAATAGTCCTGGTCATGCCACAAACCAGCCTTTCAATCTGTGATTCCCTTTTCCTGTGCAATAGCTTTGGTCATACCACAGCCAACCCTTCAATCCATGATTCCCTCTTTCTGTGCAATAGCCTGATCATGCCACAAACTAGCCCTTCAATCTGTGATTCCCTTTTTCTGTGCAATAGCCTTGGTCATACCACAAACCAATCCTTCAATTTGTAATTCCCCTTTTCTGTGCATTAGCACTGGTCATGCCACAAATCAACCCTTTAATTTGTGATTCCCTCTTTCTGTGCAATTGCCTCAGTCATGCCACAAGTGGGACAGTTACATCGGGACTGGTATTCTACGTTTCGCTCTGTGGGTTATATGTTAACGTAAACTTGGCCGAAAGCAAGAAATTGCAAGTAGATAAATAGGTACCACTTTGGTGGGAAGGTAACAACGTTCCGTGCACCTTGGTGTTTAGTCATGTCGGCCACATGACCACAGGAACGTCTTTGGACAGCGCTGGCTCTTCGGCTTTGAAACGGAGATGAGCACCGCAACCCTAGAGTCGGACTCGACTGGCTTTCGAGCAAGGGAACCTTTGCCTTTACTTTAAGCTTGGTTTAATGTAGACAGTGGGCAAGATTTTCTGACTACACGATGGCTTCCACAATGGAAAACCTTCAGGCATACTGTTGCAATGGAGCTTTTTGTGATGAACGACGTTGCCTGGATGCTCAGTACAAAACAGAGCGATTGAATTTTGTCAGTAACACTGCGGATTGGATTGACGCTTCCAAGGGTGCTCACGGCATCTACCGACTTGAAAGCGTTCGCGAATGCATGGAGTGTCATCTGTCAAGGATGCTTCAGGCGTAGTCCTATAACTGGGAGTGAGAACGGAGAGCTCATTATGTTGATTGAGACTGTGGGATTCTTAGTCACACCCAACAGCAACTTGAATGCCTAATTGTTGTGCTGTCCCCTCGGTCTCGGAGTGGAAGGAAAGCAGTCGTCTGTTGACGGAGCCTTCCCCATCACTGGCTCCATCCTGACCTGCCTGATGTGCCTCCCTCTCTGTCAGTCTCAGATATTCCCTGTACTGCTGTAGATTTGGGTCCAGTAACACTTTAGAGCAGGGGTGTCAAACATGTGGCCTGGGGGCCAGGTCAGGCCCTCGGAGGGCTTCTATCAGGCCCGCAGTGGAACTGGCTGTCTTCTGCTGCTGCTTCCAGTTCTGCTGCTGCTGTCTCATTGTAGGTTTGCAGCTTACAGATACTCACCTGAACAGCGTACTCAGGATTGCAACAGCACAGACATTTTGATGCAGTAATTCAGAGCAAGAGGTCTCAGTTATGGGAACTCTTATGTTCTTATAAGCATATGGAGCAGAGGTCCATCAGTGGCTATTAGCCACAAGGTATAGATAGGGGCTCTGGGGCAAGTGATGCTCTGTCATCTTGGTGCTTGGGGGGGTCAACAGTGGGATGGCTTCTAATGTCCTGGCCCCACTGGTGGACCTCCTGATGGCACTGGTATTTCTGGCCACTGTGTGATACAGAGTGTTGGACTGGATGGGCCTTTGGCCTGATCCAACATTGGCATCTCTTATGTTCTTAAACAAAATATTTAAAAAGGTAAAGGTTCCCTTGCTCGAAAGCCAGTCGAGTCCGACTCTAGGGTTGCGGTGCTCATCTCCGCTTCAAAGCCGAAGAGCCAGCGCTGTCCGAAGACGTTTCCGTGGTCATGTGGCTGGCACCACTAAACACCAAGGCGCATGGAACGCTGTTACCTTCCCACCGAAGTGGTACCTATTTATCGACTTGCAATTTCTTGCTTTCGAACTGCTAGGTTGGCAGGAGCTGGAACGAGAGACGGGAGCTCACTCTGTCATGCGGCACACTCGGTTCTCGAACTGCTGAACTACCGACCTTCCACAGCCTGCAGTTCAGCGTCTTAACCACTTGCGCCACCGCAGCGCCGAGTGCTAATGTTTTAAGCATGTTTTTATTTTAAGTAAAAGAAAACACACCTTTGTGTCTGTGTCCTTTATAACGTTTATATCTCCACTTCCTGGCATTACAGTTTATAACACACGTGGCCCAGCCCAACAAGGTTTCATTTATGTCAGACCCGCCCCTCATGACAAATGAGTTTGACATCCCTGCTTTAGAGACCAAGAGGACTTTTCAGAGAAGTTTTACCCTGACCTGGATAGCCCAGGCAAGCCCAATGTCATCAGATCTCAGAAGCTAAGCAGGGTTGGCCTTGGTGAGGATTTGGATGGGAGCACACTAAGGAAGTCCAGGGTCACTACAAAGAGGCAGACAATACCACA
>NW_015176054.1:1424-4641 GCF_001447785.1 Gekko japonicus | reverse complement strand
TGCTGGATGACCTTGGGCAAGCCATAGTTCTGATAAGAGCTGTTGTTGAAAAAGAGCAGTTTCTGTCAGAACTCTCTCAGCCCCACCTGCCTCACAGGGTGTCTGTTGTGGGGAGGGGAAAGGAGTTTGTCAGCCGCTCTGAGACTCCTTTGGGTAGTGAAGGGCAGCGTATAAATCCAATCTCTTCTTCTTCCTCCTCTTTACCAGGAAGGGTCTTAGGGTTGACAGGTCTGGTTTGGAAAATACCTGGAGACTTTGGGGGTGGGTCCGGGAGAGGGCAGGGCTTGGGGAGGGGCCTCCACATGGTACCATGCCACAGAGTCCCCCCTTCAAAGCAGTCATTTTCTCCAGGGGAGCTGATCTCTGCCAGCTGGAGATCAGTTGTAAAAGCGGGAGATCCCCAGGCCCCACCTGGAGGCTGGCATCCCTGAAGGATCTTGATGCTTTCCTCTTAAAAAGAAACAAACAAACACCTGCCTTTGAAAGGACAACAGCAGAAAGAGATGAACAATATCTGCTTGGCATCCACTGCTTTACCTTGGATGATTGAAGCTGGATTTGTTGTGTGGTCCGGAACAATAGGGTCGGAAGTCCCTTTGAATAGGTAGGACGGGAGCCTTTTGTCTTCCCCTACAGAACGCCAGCAGAGGAAGGGACTGGTGTAACGGCTCATCTGAAGGTCAGTCCTTCTCACAATGCTGGAACTTCCCCAGTGCATTTTGGTCGGAACCCGTCTGAGACAGATAATCCTAGCCACTCGGTCCCGGCCCCTTCCTTTTGATAAGGCTCCTTTTCTTCTCCCCATCTTCCTTGACCTTGCTCGCCGTCTCCCTGTGAAGGGAATGCGGACACATCTGCTGTCTTCTTTTGTTTGGTTCGTCAATGCGCTCCCGGAGGGCCGGCAAAACGCATGTAAGTCGGAGAACCTACCACCGCAGCGGCCGGCGAGACCGGCGCCACAATCGCTCGCTCGTGGCCTAAGGGGTGGGAAAGGTTCCCCCATCCGTGGAAGGAATCTGTCCGCGGTAGATTGGCTGGCTGGCTGCCAGCTGCAAAGATACAGGTGGAAATGGAGAGGTGGGGAGTTTTTCCTCCCCCTCTCTGCTGCTGAGGAAGGTGTTTCCGAATGAGCCAAAATGGGGTGGTTTCCATGTGCAGAGAGTTTCCATTCTTCGCAAGGAGCTACACCACATAGTCTCCGGCAGGGCTGTTTTTGGGCAGGAACGCACAGGAACGGAGTTCCGGCTGGCTCCCAAGTTGGCCACACCCAGCAGGAACTCATTAGCATAATAAGCCACACCCAAGAGCAGGAACTCATTAGGATTGGCTACATTAGGGGTGTGTGGCCTAACATGCAAAGGAGTTCCTGCTACAAAAAAGGGCCCTGGGTTTTGACAACAAACAAGGTAAACAGAATAAGAAGCAAAAGGTGGGTGTGGCTGGATGACCACACTTCTGGTAACATGGGGGTGCGGCCTGATGTGCTAATGAGCTGTGCTGTCAGGGTGTGGCCTAATATGCTAATGAGCTGTACTGTCAGGGGTGTGGCCTGTTATGCTAATGAGTTCCTGCTGGGCTTTTTTTACAAAAAGAGCCCTGGACTCTCCATCAGAACTGCTCCTTGGGTCAGTCGCAAGCTCTGGCACAGCTGTCCTTGAAAAAGAGCCGTTTCTGTCAAGAGTTCTCTCAGCCCCATCCACCTCACAGGGTGTCTGTTGTGGGGAGGGGAAGGGAAAGGAGTTTGTAAGCCGCTCTGAGACACCTTTGGGTAGTGAAGGGCGGGGTATAAATCCAATCTCTTCTTCTTCTTCTTCTTCTTCTTCTCCTGATTCTCATATTCTTGGCAAAGCAGCTCTTAGGTTAGGGATCCACCCTCCCTCTGTTTGGATCCCTCTGCTTAAATGCAGAGGTGACAGCACAGGTTTCATAGAATCCTAGAATCACACAGAGTTGGAAGGGGCCATACAGACCACCTAACCCAACCCCCTGCTCAATGCAGGATCAGCCTAGAGTAAGGGTGTCAAACACAAGGCCCATGGGCCAGAGCCGGCCCATTCAGGGCTCTGACCCGGCCCACAAGCAACTGGTATGTATGGAAGTATAAGGTACTCCCCCTTTTATGGTATCCCTGGGGGGAAAACCTAGTTTTGCACATAATTAAACACATTTATTGAGGCTTTGGGGAGCTCCCCAGTAAATCCATTGCTTTCACTGCTAGGAATCAATTGCTTTTGTTTGTATTCTGAGTAAAAAAAATAATATTGTTCATTGGGTTTGCCTGTGTCCTCGATACAGTTTATATCTCCGGTACGTGGAATTACATTTCATGGCACACTTGGCCTGGTCCGACAAAGTGACATTTATGTCAGATCCAGCCCTCGTAACAAAGGAGTTTGACACCTCTGGCCTAGAGCATCCCTGACAAGTATCTGTCCGGCCGCTGCTTAAAGACTGCCAGGGAGGGGGAGCTCACCACCTCCCTAGGCAACTGATTCCACTGTGGCACACCTCCGACTGTCAAAAAGTTTTCGCTAATATCCAGCCAGTCCCTTCCCACCCTTAATTTAAACCCATTTTTGCGAGTCCTCTCCGCTGCTTACCTACAGGGACAGCTCCCTGCCCTCCTCTAAGGGACAGCCCTTCAAAGACTTCAAGAGAGTAATCATGTCCCCCCCCTCACCTCCTGGTCTCCAGACTGAACCTTCCCAAGTCCCTCAGCCTTTCCTCCTAGGGCTTGGTCTCCAGGCCCCCGATCATCCTCATCACTCTCCTCTGCACCCACTCCGTTCTGTCCACATCGAGTTGAGTCTTTCTTTTCTTAGAGGTCCTGCAGAACTCCAGGGTCACCTATGGCCTGGATCTTGACTAGAGATGGTGGGGATCGAACCTGGGGCCTTCTGCGTGCCAAAGAAGATGCTCTGCCGCTGAGCCATGGCCCCTCCCACTCACACACATGGACCCATGAAGCTGCCTTATACGGCTTCTGAGGTCCAATAAAATCAGGCTAGTCTGGGCTATTAAGAAGAAGAGAAGAAAAGATTGGATTGATACCCCGCCCTTCACTACCCGAAGGAGTCTCAGAGTGTCTCGCAATCTCCTTTCCCTCCCCCTCCCCACAACCGACGCCCTGTGAGGGAGGTGGGGCTGAGAGAGCTCTCTTTCGAGGAGTGCCCTTGAGAGAACAGCTCTGAGAGAACTTGTGACTGACCCAAGGTCA
>NW_015176054.1:546-1059 GCF_001447785.1 Gekko japonicus | reverse complement strand
ACTTGAAAATTAGTAAAAAAAAAAAGCGACCGAAGCAAACGGCGGAGCTGTCAGAAACATTACAGTATGGCAGAGTCTCGTTCCTTGCTCGTTTCTCTTCCAAAAATCTCCATTTGAGCTGGCTTGCCTTAATCTCCTCTGGAGAGAGCTCCAAAGAGAGTGGAGGTCAGGGCTTGAGAAGTTCCATTCTGTATTTCAGATGCTTACAAAACTCCACGTCCTTTGGAGCGTTTCCCAGAGATGCTCGGGGCTTCGGGCCCCCACTCTGTAGCTTCCTTGCCATAACTGTTCATCGAGCTCTGCAAAGATGAAAGGTTGCAAGGACCGGTTGGGGCTGTTCATTGGGAGGAATGGGAAGCTTGTGAGTGATTAACACTTGGGATTCGCTGCCACAGGAAGTGGTGGCGGCTACAAGCATGGACGGCTTCAAAAGGGAATTAGATAAGCATATGGAGCAGAGGTCCATCAGTGGCTCTTAGCCACAAGGTATAGATAGGGGCTCTGGGGCAAGTG
>NW_015176054.1:0-235 GCF_001447785.1 Gekko japonicus | reverse complement strand
TTGCCCCGCTTCTATTGGTCAATTTCTCCCTCGAAGCCACGCGGCCGCGTTTTGACCCGCGTCCTCCCACCGATCCACTTTCAGACAGTTTCGGAGGCTTCACTCAGATGGTGTCAGATTGGGGAGGCCCGCCAGATATGATAAGCCAAAAATCGGCAAATACCGTGCGGCAGACGATTATAAAATATCTCAGATAATTTGTATACATTTTCTGTTTTATATTTTTACAATTTAT
>NW_015176053.1:235982-246319 GCF_001447785.1 Gekko japonicus | reverse complement strand
CTTTTTCTACGAAACGACCCCTGATGCCTCCCAATAGCCGACAGCATTTTGTCCAGAAGGGTTTCCTGATCCTCGGGTTGTGGGGGTCAGAAAAGGCTGCTAGGGAAAAGCCGAAAAGATCTGTGTCCATCAGCACCTTCTGCTTGCACTTTTATTCATTAAAAATATCCCTATCTTGCCTTTCCTGCGGCTCAAAGCAGCTGAGAAGAAACCTGAGCTTCAGACAACCAACAAAAAAGCTATTTTTTAAAAAACAATCTTAATCAGGAAAAAAACAGTTGCACAATTTTCCCTGCAGATAATACCTTCCTTATAGATCGGCTGCCAAGTGTCTGCTTGAAAAGACTGGCCTTCTATTTCTTATGGAAATCGAAACGTCCCAGGGGTTCCTCTGCACCTTCGCGGGGAAGGCATTCCATAATGCTGGGAGCTGCTTGCAATATATATATATCTCAGCAGGCCTGTGCTGTGGCCTAATGGACAGCTCATAGGGAGGGTTCAAGCAGAAGGCAACCTTGGGAGGATCTGAGGGGGTCAACGGGCTCAGAGTGGGACAGGTTTTCTTCAGGTAAACTGGCCCCAGGTTGTGTAAGACCCAGTTTGTAGGTCCTACACTCCAGGCCCATAGCCACCGGGGGCATTTGGGGGCAATGCCCTCCACAGATTAGTACCGCCCCTCGGACAGTTTAAAAAAAAAATGTAAGATGCACATGGGGTTTCCAAAATGACCCCCGGGGAAGCTTCAGTCTCCTTTTATTATTTCCAGGCCAAAACATAAATAAGTTTTTACAAATGCAAATAAAATAAAATAAAATAGCGAAATGCAAAAGTGAGAGAGTCAGTGATCCCCACCCCTCAAGGCTTACACAGAAAAGCAGCCCGGAATCGAGTCTCTCCAATCGAAAGGACTGGAGGACTAGCGGAGGACTGGAGGTCGCAGCGGAGCCGGAGCTGCTGCTTCTGCTGCTGCAAGAGGAGCAGCAGGCGCGGCCAGGGCGCCCCACCCACCAAAATTTCTCCACACCCCACCAACCAAAGTTTTCTGGCTACGCTGCTGGTACACCCTCTTGCCTGTTTTTCACCCGAAGGGAGAGGCCGAGTCTACTCACCGTGGGGCCTGGAGGGCCGGGTGGCCCTTCCGCCCCCTTCAGTCCAGGTGGCCCCTGTGGAGAGAAACAAAATACAAAGATCGATTAGGGATGGTGAAAAAATTTCTCACACTTTTTTTGGAGCTGAATTTGGTGTTTTGCTGAAACGGCTGTCGTACGGGAAAATAACCTTGACTTCTCTGCAGAGGGCTCCTCAAGTGCTGGAATAGAGGGGAAATGGATCCCAACCGAGGCTTATCTAATTTCCCTGCCCATCTTCTATCAGTCTTTTTTTTAAAAAAATAACTGTTGATTGGAGAGCGAAAAATGTTCCTGTTAGCATGCATATAAAGCAATGGAGCGTAAGAGTATGCGGTAACCACAGTGAAGAGAAATAGAGGAACTTAAGGTCAAGGAGATACAAATGAGAATGCAAAGCCAGTAACAGTAGGAGATTACACACCGCAGCATACAGTTAGTAGAAGAGGACCACCTGTATAGGCAGGCTTTTTTAAACACATGCACACACTTCTACTTCAGCTTAATACTTTTATTAGTTAACTGTGTCTGTGTGTGCAGAGTGCTATCAAGTCACTTCTGACTTATAGCGGTATTATGACCTGTGGTGGCTCAAGTGGTTAAGACGTTGAACTGCAGGCTGTGAAAGGTCAGTAGTTCAGCAGTTCGAGACCCGGGTGCCGCATATGATGGAGTGAGCTCCCGTCTCTAGTTCCAGCTCCTGCCAACCTAGCAGTTCGAAAGCAAGAAATTGCAAGTAGATAAATAGGTACCACTTCGGTGGGAAGGTAACAGCGTTCCGTGCACCTTGGTGTTTAGTCATGCCGGCCACATGACCATGGAAACATCTTCGGAGAGCGCTGGCTCTTTGGCTTTGAAACGGAGATGAGCACCGCAACCCTAGAGTCGGATTCGACTGGCTTTCGAGCAAGGGAACCTTTACCTTTACCTATGACTTAAAGACCTTCAAAACATCCTATAATTGGCAGGCTTGCTCAGGTCATGAAGACGGAGGTTCACAGTCATCTCGTGTTGGGCCTTCCTCTTTTCCTGCTGCCTTCAACCTTTCCTAGCATTACTGTCTTTTCCAGTGACTCTTCTCATAATGCGACCAAAGTATGACAGCCTCAGTTTGGTGTCGTGGTTAAGTGCGCAGACTCTAATCGGGGAGAACCGGGTTTGACTCCCCACTCCCCCACATGCAGCTGCAGGCGTGACCTTGGGTGAGTCACAAGTTCTCTCAGAGCTGTTCTCGCAAGGGCAGTTTCTGTCAGAACTCTCTCAGCCCCACCTACCTCACAGGGTGTCTGTTGTGGGGCAAGGAAGGGAAAGGAGTTTGTAAGCCGCTCTGAGACTCCTTTGGGTAGTGAAGGGCGGGATATAAATCCAATCTCCTCCTCTTCCTTTTCTTCATTTTAGCTTCTAGGGAGAGTTCAGGCTTGATTTGATCTAGAACCCACTGATTGGTCTTTTTGGCGGTCCACAGTGTTTGTAAAACTCTTCTCCAACACCCCATTTCAAATGAATCAACTTTCTTCCTGTCAGCTTTCTTCACTGTCCAACTTTCACACCCATACATAGTAATGGGGAATTCTGTGGCATGAATTATCTTGATCTTGGTCACCGGGACACATCCTCACCCTTAAGAACCTTTTCTAGCTGCTTCATGGGGCCCTTCCCAGTCTTAACCGCCTTCCCATTTCTTGGTTGCAGTCTCCTCTCCCTTGTAGTTGTCAACTACTGAGTGACAATTTCTTGGGGGCAAAACACCAACAGAGGAGAGACTGAGGGGTGAGTGCCAGAGGAGTCTCCTCGTGAGAAGGCAGTGCTAAACCCTAGCAACTTTTTTCATTTATATTTATTTAGGTATACCCTATTTTTCTCTCCAACGGGGACCCATAGTGGCTGACACTGTCCTCCCCTCCTCCATTTTTGTCCTCACAAGAACCAGGGCTATTTTTGGGCAGGAACGCACAGGAACGGAGTTCCCGCTGGCTCCCAAGTTGGCCACACCCAGCAGGGACTCATTAGCATAACAGGCCACACCCAACAGCAGAGACTCATTAGGATTGGCTACATTAGGGGTGTGTGGCCTAACATGCAAAGGAGTTCCTGCTACAAAAAAAGGCCCTGGATTTTGACAAGGTCAAAAGAATAACAAGCAAAAGGTGGGTGTGGCTGGATGACCACACTTCTGGTAACATGGGGGTGCGGCCTAATGTGTTAATGAGCTGTGCTGTCAGGGGTGTGGCCCAATATGCTAATGAGTTCCTGCTGTTGGGTGTGGCCAATTATGCTAATGAGTTCCTGCTGGGCTTTTTCTACAAAAAGAGCCCTGACAAGAACAGACCCTGTGAGAAAGGTCAGACTGATAGTGAATGGCTCAAAAGTCACACAGTGAGCTTCCGTGTCGGAGTGGGGATTCCAACCCAGGCCCGTAGCTACAGTGGGGCACCTCGGACTTCCTGTCCAGCCGGTTTATTTTATTTTATGTTTCGCACGCACCACGGCCGAGCTGAGCCAAGCCATTGGCCTGCCCTGCCTGCCAGCGCCCTCTCCTCTCACCTCTCTCTCATCGCTTTTTAAAAACTTTAACTCATTTGTTGCTCCTGACACAGCCTGGGGGTGTGTGCGGGGGTGCCCCCTGTCATTTAAACGCCCCCCCCCAGAAGTAAAAAAATCCTGACTATGGCCCTGTTCCAACTTGGGTCTCCCAGATCCTAGTTCGGTCCTCTAACCGTTACCCCATGCTGGCTCTTGGACCCCTCCCAAGCAACTTTTATGACCAGAGCAAGAATGGCCCTGACAAAAACAAAACAACCACCAAAAAATGGAAAAAGTGGTAAAAGGCAGGGCTATTTTTGGGCAGGAACGCACAGGAACGGAGTTCCGGCTGGCTTCAGAGTTGGCCACACCCACTACAGCCAAAACCTCTGTGTGTGTGGCTACAGAGGGAAGGCCTGGAGAGCGACACACACACCCCCGCGACTCCGAGCTGGACAGGCCAAGGGGGGCCCTGGACCTGGAAGGATCTGTCCAAGGGCTGGCTTGCCCGGGCTCCTCGCAGGACAGATCCTTCCAAGGGAAGGCATGTGGTGTGGCCTAATATGCTAATGAGCTGTGCTGTCGGGGTGTGTGGCCTAATATGCTAATGTGTTTCTGCTGTTGGGTGTGGCCTGTTATGCTAATGAGTTCCTGCTGGGCTTTTTCTACCAAAAAAAGCCCTGGTAAAAGGTAAAGGTTCCCTTGCTCGAAAGCCAGTCGAGTCTGACTCTAGGGTTGCGGTGCTCATCTCCGTTTCAAAGCTGAAGAGCCAGCACTGTCCAAAGACGTTTCCATGGTCATGTGGCCGGCATGACTAACACCAAGGCGCATGGAACGGAAAAAGTGGACAAACCGCTAAATACAGACTGAGTGAATGGGCCTTCTAGTCCCTTTGGAATGTTGGAATCTTCTAGAGACAGGTAAATCAGGTAGAATGGGCCCGTGTAATGTATAGGGATGGAACGGACTGAAGGTTCCTCTTTGGACATTTTCATTCCAGTGAGTCAGTGGTCGAACTATATGTGATGTGGTTTCCCCTGTAGCCGAGAGCACCCTCTGAACGTACTCTTATTTCACTCTGCTAGAACTGCTCTTTATTTCAGTGGAGTCAAGCAACTCAAGGAATTCATTGACTGCCACGAAGGAACACAAAAAGCTGATCTCTTCATCAGACAATAGTTCCATCGAGCCCCACATCTTGTTTCCAGTGCTGGGTACCAAAATCCCCTGGGCAGTTCAGAAGCAGGGAATGAAGGCAATAGATCGGTCTTCAGGAGGCACTTGAAGATGGTTTTATTTAGGACTGTGTTTGGTGAAGTTTAGCAGAAGTCCTGAGTAGCGATTTTAAATTTTGGTTTTATGTTTTTAATGTATTTTATTTGATGTGTTTTATCTATGTTTGAAAACACCCTTGAGCTCCGTAAGGAAGAAAGGAGGCTAATAAACATTTTAAATAAATGCTTTGAATAAAATAATAAATAAATAGTTGCCCTCTGTCCATAACACTCAATATTTACAGGTGTAAAGTAAAGGTAAAGGTTCCCTTGCTTGAAAGCCAGTCAAGTCCGACTCTAGGGTTGCGGTGCTCCTCTCCGTTTCAAAGCCGAAGAGCCAGCGCTTTCCGAAGACGTTTCCGTGGTCATGTGGCCGGCATGACTAAACGCCAAGGTGCACGGACCTTCCCACCAAAGTGGTACCTATTTATCTTCTTGCAATTTCTTGCTTTCGAACTGCTAGGTTGGCAGGAGCTGGAACTAGAGACGGGAGCTCACTCCGTCATGCAGCACCTGGGTCTCGAACTGCTGAACTACCGACCTTCCACAGCCTGCAGTTCAGCGTCTTAACCACTTGAGCCACCGATGTTCCACCTAGCTGTCCTGGCTAAGTATTACCATTGTGCATGCCCACTTCCTCAAATGGTGAGGGGTTCGGTTCCCTTTGGTTCCCTTCAGCACTCTGGAAACATATGGAATTTTTGTACTTTCATTTACATATACACAGGTAGAGCACAGGAGAAGGCACAGAGGCACTCTTATATAGAAGAACAGCTGTCCCCTCAGGTCAGATCCCCACAGAGAGGGAAATCCTGATACCTCCTCCCCCACCCCGTGCATCGGCTGACTCCACCACTGCCCAGCTGACCCCTCTCTGTCTTCTGCCAGAATCGAAAACGCTGCACTCCTTCTCACCAAGATAACTTCCTTGTCCCTCCCTCCAGCTAAGTGGAAAGGTCACCTGTCCCAACCGAGATGGGCACTAGGGTGTTGTCCACATGGGGACAGGCCTGTGTAGCTCTCCCTGTTGCTGCTGCAGTTGCTAACATAGCACATCTGTAACAGAGCTTCCACACAGCCTTTTAAAAAAATTGACAATTTAATGGTGTGACATCAATGTACCATTACACTAAAATGTGCATCAGGTAGCCCTGACCTGGACAGTCCAGGCAAGCCCAATCTCGCCAGATCTTGAAAGCTAAGCAGGGCCGACCCTGGCAAGTACTTGGAAGGGAGACCTCCAAGGAATATCAGGGCCATGACACAGAGGCAGGTGATAACAAGCCATCTCTCTGAAACATCCAAACCCCACAAGGGGTCGCCAGAAGTCAACCAGGACGTCTAGGCGTGCGCACACGCGCACACACACACAAAAATACTCACCAAAAATAAATAAACTGTGCATCAGGTTCTCTGAGCATTTTAAACAAAGGTTTATAACACATTTCATTGTGGAGATAGGTTTCCCCCCATATATTTCCGCAAAAAAAGAGGCTTACAGGCTTACTTTTTTTAAAAAAAAGAAAAGAAAGCTGGGAATTCAGAGAACCTGATGCACATTTTGCGGTAATGGTATATGGATATAAGACTAGTAAATCATTGATTAAAGAAAAAAGAAGAAAAGAAAAACCCTCTGCAGTAGGGAGAGGAAATTACTGTCATATAGAGGATGGTGTGTTGTTGTTTGCTGTTGCCCCAGGTCGGACCAAAACCAATGGGGTTGGAAATTAACTCAAAAGAGTTTTCAGATAAACATTAGGAAGAACTTCCTGACTGTTGGAGCAGTTCCTCAGTGGAGCAAACTTCCTCGGGAGGTGGTGGGCTCTCCTTCTTTGGAGGTTTTCAAACAGAGGCTCAATGACCATCTGACAGCAATGCTGATTTTGTGAACTTAGGCAGATCATGAGAGGGAGGGAACGAAGGGTTGCCCTCAGTTCTCATGGCCCTTTCTTACACGCCCAGGGAAGTGCCGATTGCCACTTTGGGGTCAGGAAGCAATTTTCTCCAGGCCAGTTTGGCCAGGGATCCTGGAGAGGTTTTTGCCATCTTCTGGGCATGGAGCAGGGGTTACTGGGTGTGTTTGGGGGGTAGTAGTGAATTTCTTGCATTGTGCAGGTAGTTGGACTAGATGATCCTAGAGGTCCCTTCTATGATTCTGTTACTGTGGGAAAAAATGACTGCTGTATGAGGGCCCCGGTCAGACGTGCTGGAAAACGCAGGGGGGGGGCGCGGCTATTTGCACCGTTGCATTCTGATGCGCTATTATGCGATCAGATGTGACCCTAAATTTCAGAGCGAAGCAGATTTGAGAAAGATCAACAAAAGAAAGGAAAACTGGCCGATCACTGAATTTGAGAATAAGTAGAAAGCCTTTTAGAATTATTACAGATAAACTACATAGATTAGATAAAGCTGTCAGAGAAGTTACAAATAAATTTAAATGGATTAATGCTCGTAATCATATAATCACATTCTTGTAGTTATACTCATTAATCTTCTACAGTTACATACTTACTAGTTATTATATGATAGTATAAACCTTGTATAAAGATAAGAAAAAAATTGTTTAACTCTTTTCTTCTCTTATGTTCCTTGCTTATATGCTTTCTTACCTAGCCATGTAGATAGGAAATAATGGAAATATATGGAAATGTATGATGTCGAAGTATTGATTATCTTACCATAATTTGATTTGTCTTGCTATTTTTTCATGTTTAATATTTGTATACAATGTCCTTAATATGTGTTTAACAAATAATGTTCTATGATTCTGATTTCCCCCTTTGTCCCTTTTTATTCTATATCCCTTTAAATGGTAAAATAAAATATAATAAAAAAAATGAAAACTGGGGGGGGGGTGTGCAAAAATGTACCATGATGCAGTGGAGAAGCAGGGGGAAAACCCCACCCCAACAGCATGGAAGGCAGGGCAAATAATCTGTATGGAAATACCCTGGAACAAACCCATTTTCTGGCAATTATGGACCAGTCTGGAGATGTTTATGACCACGGAGAAAACTAAGTTAGAGTCCAATGGCACCTTTAAGACCAACAAAGTTTTATTCAGGGTGTGAGCTTTTGTGTGCACGCACACTTTGTTGCCATTCCTTTTGTCGTGTGGGGTAGATGTAGGGTTGCCAACCTCCAAGCGGTGGCTGGAGATCTTTGGGATTACAGCTGCTCTCCAGACGACAGAAATCAGTTCCCCACTCCATGGCATTGTGCCCTGCTGAAGTCCCTCCCCTCCCCAAATCCTACTCTCTTCAGGCTTCCCCCACCACCAAAATAAAATCTCCAGGTATTTCCCAATCCTAAATTGGCAACCCTAGCATAGATGCCACTGCGATTGGAGGCTGAACATTGAGGACAGAGTTGTTCCTAAGTCCCAAGTTCATTGCAAAACTACAAACACCAATATGCGATAAAAGCTGTAGCTTCCCATGAGAAATTTCACTCATCTTAGCAAAGCCTTTTGAAGGTGCCATCATGCAAATGGGTAGATCAGCAGCTGCTCATCGCCAGGCATTCTATGGAACGGGCTACCTGATGAGATCAGGAAGGTGCCCACATTTCTGTTAGATGTGTAAAACGGAATTGTTCAGAAAGTCACCCTTATAATGGGAACAGGGTCATAAGAGCTATTTTGGGGCAGGAATGGAGTTCCGTCTGGCTTCAGAGTTGGCCACGCCCACTACAGCCAAAACCTCTGCGTGTGTGGCTACAGAGGGAAGGCCTGGAGAGCAACCCCCCGGCGACTCCAAGGCGGGCGGGCCAGGGGGCCCCTGGAAGGATCGGTGAGGCATTTAAATGCCTCCCTGTGCCTTCCATTCCCCTCCAAGGGGCAGCTTGCCCAGGCAAGCCAAGGGAAGGCATGGGGTGTGGCCTAATATGCTAATGAGTTGTGCTGTCAGGGGTGTGGCCTAATTTGCTAATGCGTTCCTGCTGTTGGGTGTGGCCTATTATGCTAATGAGTTCCTGCTGGGCTTTTTCTACAAAAAAAAGCCCAATGGAAACGTTCAGCAATGGGATTCTTCAGGAGGGCTCTCTTACAGGATTGCAGTTTTAATGTCTGAACAATTTAGAGTCCCCCCCCCCTTTGTACTGTTTATTGGCTATATTATGTTTGGTTTTTTAAAAGCCTATTGTCCTCAAACGGCATAACCCAGTTTTATTACGTTGCTGATTTTTATGTATTATATTGGTCTTCTATTATTTTTATAATTCTGCAGCCCACCTTGAGCCTCAGCAAGTAAGGTGGACTGTAAATGAAACAAATAGAACCACATCCATTCCAGTTCGTCATGCCCGGGGATGTTTGCCTGCATTGTTTCCCACAGATCTCTCTGCCATTCGAATGACAACACTTACGATCTCGCCAGCAGGTCCTCGAGCCCCAGTAAAGCCTCTCAATCCGGGAGGGCCGTTTTTGCCTGGGATGCCACTAGGGCCAGGATCACCCTAGAATCAAAGGTCAAAGTTACTACACGAGGAACGCCGAGAACGTGCAAAGCTTCAGCAAGATTTTGGATTTCTTTGCCCCTCTCCGTGAGAAAATACATCTGCCCTTTTTGATCCAGTCTGATTTCATTCTCCCTGCCATTCCTTAGACTGGGGGTGCCCGACCTTTCTGAGCCTATGGGCACCTTTGGAATTTGGAGGCAGGGTGGCAGATGCTAATACAAAATGGCTGCCACGTAAGACAGAGCCGGGGGGGGGGGATAACGTGCACACAAAAGACAACCAATGGGGGAAAGGGAAGACGAAACACAACACCCACACAAGTGGATAGGGAATATAACCACATGTACACACACTGAAGAAGCTCAAAGGAGGATAACATGCACACCAAAGATGACCAGTGGAGGAAAGGAAGGGTAAAACACCCACATTTTACAGGGCTCTTTTTGTAGCAGGAACTCCTTTGTATATTAGACAACACAGCCGTAATGTAGCCAGTCCTCCAAGAGCTTGCAGAGCTCTTCTTACAGAGGTTACTGTAAGCTCTTGGAGGACTGGCTACATTAGGGGTGTGTCGCGCCCTCCAACTGCAACCCTCCTTGTTCCTCCTGAATTATTGGAGCCATCCCGCCCCCAATGGACTTATGAAAGAGCTAATAGAATTATGTCTTGCAGCTGCTAGGAATGTTATAGCATTTCATTGGAAATCTAAGAAGACGCTGCTACTGAGCGATTGGTATCTGAAGTTGTGGGACTTTTTTCTACAGGACAAAGTTTCCACTAGTATCCGTCGATCTGAAAATCACCCTGTCCCTGACAATCTCCAAGAAAAATGGATGCCCCTCTTAGAAGCGTCAGCAGCACATAAAATCGACACTTCCCTGTTTGCTCTGCATAAACATCAAGATTTGCTTTCCTATTTTTAACTGTTCTTTTACATTTTAAGTAAATAAAA
>NW_015176053.1:210199-235893 GCF_001447785.1 Gekko japonicus | reverse complement strand
AAAGGAGGTGGGAAAAGAAAAAGACCGGGGGGGGGGGGGAGAGAAGAAACTCAAAGTAGGATAACATACATACAAAAGATGGGTAAAAGGAGGGTAAAACACAACATAAGGGAAGAAGAGAGAAGAGATTGGATTTATACCCCGCCCTTCACTACCCAAGGGAGTCTCAGAGTGGCCTACAAACTCCTTTCCCTCCCTCTCCCCACAACAGACGCCCTGTGAGGTAGGTGGGGCTGAGAGAGCTCTGACAGAAACTGCTCTTTTTCAAGAACAGCTCTTATCAGAACTATGGCTTGCCCAAGGTCATCCAAGCAGGTGCAAGTGGAGGAGTGGGGAATCCAACCCAGTTCTCCCAGATTAGAGTCCACGCACTTAACCACTACACCAAACTGGCTACACCAAACATACACAAGTGGAAGGGGAGCACACACACGAGGAAGAAGGCCCCCCCACCACAGACACTTACACACAGGCCACCCTACAGCTGATCTGCAGGTCCTGGTTACAAGATCCTGGATCCTTTTCCACTGAGCAACGGAGAGGGTCCAAATGAAAAACCCCTTTATCCATACGAAGGGCACTAGTCACTGATTCTGCCTTCACAATGTCCCTGCCTACTTTACTGAAGGGCACCTGGGGAAGTGCCCGCGGGCAACCCCTGCCTTCGATTATGCCACTGCTTCTGTCTGCTACAAACCCCAGGCATTTTCAGTCTCTGACTGCACTGGGGGCTTTGTAGGCTTATGGCTGCAGAGCGTAAACAGTTACTGTTTCTCACATATGTGAGAAGACAGACTCTCCGTTGCCCTGGTAGTAAAAGAAACAAACACAGCCCTTTTCTGGATGAACATGCAACAGATCCAATGAAATCAGTGTGGACGTAAGTTTGGGACACGTGTTCACGTGCAGAATTAACTCCAAACTTCTGGCAGCGACAGCTGGAAGCAGGAGGCCTGTGGGGGAAGGAAGGAAGGCAGGCCTGGAGCTGTCCTCCAGCGTTTGAAGGCACTGTGTTCCACAGCAGGGACAGAGGGGGCGTGAGGACTGATTGAAGACTAGTGCCTAACAGCCTTATTCCTAAACAGAGTTACACACTTCTAAGTCCATTGATTGTAACGGATTTAGAAGGGCGTAACTTTGCTTGGGATGGCAATAGGGTACAAACTGGCTGACGGACTAAAATTTGTCACAGGTTTTTGGCTGGTTCGTGAAGCAGTGTTCGCGAACTGATGAACCGCCATGAACTTTCACAAATGTTGATGCAGTTCATGGCTCTTCATGAAAAACAGCTGTAGTTCAGCTGCAGCTCAGCTGTTTGGTTTAAATGGCTGGGAGCCATGCAGGGCAGAAAGCAGGCATTTAAATGGCTCTGAGCTTGGGGCTCAGAGCCAGCCCCTAAAAGCCCCTTTAAACCACTGATCCATGTGGAACTCTCTGACTCAGTTGTTTAAAGGGGCTTTCTTGGGCAGTTAGCCCCTTTAGATGAAGAAGTGAAGAAGAGAAGAGATTGGATTTATACCCCGCCCTTCACTCGGAGTCTCAAAGTGGCTTACAAATTCCTTTCCCTTCCCCTCCTCACAACAGACACCCTGTGAGGTAGGTGCTGAGAGAGCTCTGACAGAAAGTGCTCTTTTTCAAGAACACCTCTGACAGAACTGTGGCTTGCCCAAGGTCATCCGGCAGCTGTGAGTGGAGGAGTGGGGAATCAAACCCGGTTCTCCCAGATTAGAATGCGCGCACTTAACCCCACAGCTCAGCTGTTTTGGCACAAACCTCATGAACCCGGTTTGGTTCATATGGGAGCTGACTGGGTTTGTGGTTCAACCATGAACCACAAACTGAACCACATTTTTGTGGTTCTTACCCATCCCTAGGTGGCACTATAGGAGACTGCTCTGAATCAGGAAGTCTTTGATTTAAGGCCCGGTCTATACATGAAAGAGGGTTGCCAACTGACAGGTGGTGTCTGGAGATCTCCTGGAATTACAACAGATCTCCATATTACAGAGACCTTGGAGCAATTGTGCAAACAAATAACCAGAATGATCTGTCACGCTGTACAAATCACACTCGAGAGACTACTGTCTTCTTATACAGTTCTACTTACAATTACAATCAATACACATAACAAATGGTTTTGCCACCATGCATCAATGATATCTCCACCAGTTTGAATAGTGACCTAATAGTCCTGGAAAGTACAGGTCTCTCTTTAGAATGATGTAGCCACCGGCTCATGATGCCGAGAAGAGTTTCAAATGGAAAACACACAGTGGGCACAAGACTAGCTGTAGCGCGAACCAAAGGAGTGGCGACGGCACACCTAGGTTGCTTTGTCGTTTCTTAGGACTTCATCAAGCCACTTTTCTTAGTGATGGAGCCCACCCAGCTCTGGTAAGATTCAAAATGACATAGACTATTAGGTCACTATTCAGCTGGTGGAGATGTCTATGCATGGTGGCAAAACCATTTGTTACGTTAGCTGGTGGAGATGTCATTTATGCATGGTGGCAAAACCATTTGTTACGTTTATCGTTTATAATTGTAAGCAGAACTGTACAAGAAGACGGTAGTCTTGAGTGTGATTTGTACAGCGTGACGGATTATTCTGGTTATTTGTTTGCACAATTGTATTTGCTGTATTCCCATTTCTGTGTGGTTGTTAAGCCCTGGAGCAAATGGCTGCTTTGGAAGGTGGACTCTATGCCATTATACGCTGCAGAGGTCCCGCCCCCCTCAAGCCCCGCCCCTTCCCAGGCTCCATCTCTAAAGCCTCTGGAATTTCCCAAGCCAAGTTCGCAACCCTATCTTGTAGGATGATGGTGTTAACGATATGTAGAGTACTGAGGTGGCAGAATGTACTGGACTACTCCAGGTGAGAGATCACCTTTTCCCAAGTTCCTCCATATTCATTCCCTCTAAGTGGAAAACTAACACAATATGTAAAAAAATCTAGGCTTCCCCCTCCCAAATTAGATTTTTTCTTTAGACAATGCAAGGATCTTTTGCGGGAGAGGGGAGCATTAAGCATGTGTCGGCTCCCCCTCCTCCTGACATGATCCAGCCCCATCCAGAATTCTGCCTTCCCATTTTGCTGCATGTATAAACCAGGCTGGAATCTTGCTCAGCCAGGTATATGTTTGGGGGAAGGGGGGAAATGGAAAGCTTGTCAGTTCCACTGCTTTTCTTTGCTGCCTTTCCACTGGGACTTGGGGATGCTCAATTAGAGCTGCAAATGTAAATTGCAATGCAAGCTCCAGTGATATTCCGCAGGCTCATGTAAAATGTCAACATGCACACTTGAACTCTCTGCTACACTGTGCAACCCCGCTCTTTCTGTGCAACTGCTCTTTCAGTCAGAAAAGCAAGGCGTTAGAGACACTGCATGAGAATTTCCTGGGATTTCTGAAAATATAGGTCAAAAATGCGTGACAATCAGTGGAAGACTGATTTAACACATCTCTAGCTTTAGGCAACTTCTTATGATTTTACATACAGACCCCTTCATTTGTAATATCCCATACCTAATGCCAGAGCCAGTTTGGAGGAGGAGGAGGAGATAGGATTTATACTAATATCTGCGGAAATTGATCAGTTCCCCACATGTTGGTCTGGATCGGCAATTGACTCGAATCTAATGGCGTTTCTCCCCGGATTTTCTGTCTCCGCTGTTTTCAGGATCTTTTTTTTACTACGGGGTTGAAATCGGAGCATTGTAGAAGGGAACGCGCGAATCGTGGCTGTCCTCTCTCCACCCCTTTAATGCCCCTCTGCTTCTTTCCCTCCCATCCCCTTCCTGCCTCTCTCCACCCCTTCAACGCCCCTCTGCTTCTCTCCCCCTCTCCCCTCCCTTCCCGCCTCCCCCTCCCTTTCCTGCCCTGGCACGAGGGGTTTTTTTTTTCCCCCCCCCCCCAGTTTTTGCTTTCAGCCTCTGATTTTCAGTAATAGTTAAAATCCTATTTTTTGTTCTATCGTCTGCATGCTGATTTTTTTTAAAAAAAACCCAATAACCTTCAATATGAACTTGCAAAATCCAACACATTATAACTCTGCATTTTTGTCTGTTTCATATTGTTTTAAAACCCCTAAATGTAATGGGAATAATAGACAAATCAGAAATGGGGGGGGGGGGTAAACTGCTCTTTCAGGAACAGCTGTGCCAGAGCTTGTGACTGATTTAGGTTAGGAGAATATTTTTGAAGATGCGCCACACAAAATTTATTCCAGTATTAACTGTCATTCCTAGGTCAATAGACTCCAGGCCTGTTCAAAGAACGATTCCTTTATCTTCCATACTATTTCACTACCTTTCTTTCCACTGTACCAATGCCCTTTGTGCATACCCAGTAAACCAAGTTCAAAGCCAGACCATGAGCATCTGGATCCCAGCATTCCATTCTGTGTCCCCCCCCCGCCCCGTGTGCCATTATAACACTCCTCCCCCCAGCCCAGGAGTACATACCTTAGCACCTTCTCTGCCAGCAGCACCTGGTAGCCCTTGTTCTCCAGGGGGACCAGGAGAGCCAGGGTGGCCTCTCTCACCCATCGGACCAGTTTCCCCTGAGTTTCCCTGTTGTGCGAAGAAAGTACAGCATTTGAGAGTCACTATGTGATTAAAGCACAGTTTCTGGGAGAGCAACCATTGGTTTTGAACCTGGCTTCACATCATTGTTCCTATGTACCGGTCATGATCTGGGCTGTGCCACCAGAGGCCTACTAGGCCCAGGGAGCCTGGCTAGCAGTAGGTGAGGCTGGGCCTATAACTCCCCTGAGAGGTTTTGGAACCAAAATTGACCAATAGAGAAGAAGAGGGCTGGGGAACAAAAGAGCTGGTGGTGCAACAGGAAAAGCTATTCTTTTCCCCAGAGAACAGGGCCAGAAAAGGCTGCTGTGGGGAAGAGACCCTCATCCTGAGGGAAGGGTGAGTAATCTAGTGCCACTTGAAATAGTGAGCTAGGGACAGTATATATTTAGACGTGTTAAGGCATTTGATTTCTTTTCTATTCACCCACTTACTGTTATTATTAGGCACCTTGTTGTTTGACCTTCTATAAAATAAACCTTTTCCTTGTTTCACTCTGCCTGGTTCTCACGCCTGTTATTCGGCCAAAAGGGAGGTCTGAAGATCTTGGGAGGGTGCTCTGGGCCTCTCAAGGGAACCTAAATCCAGAGTGGTGGCAGCATCAGGTGACACCCCACCTGAGCCGTGAGAGTACCGGAAGGACACATTAGGCACATCGATGGGAAAGTATGGGCCCAATGTGATCACAAACAGGGCTTCATATAACCCATTCTTCCTCTCTTCCCCTCTGCCTACTAAGAAACATACCTCTTTTATACAGAAATTCTGTCTTTAGTTATCATGGTTAACCAGCAGTTGATAGCACAAATCCTTCATAAATAGGGTTGCTAACTTTGGGTTGAGAAATATGTAGAGATTTTGGGGTAGAGCCTGGAGACGGCAGGGTTTCGGGAGGGGAAGAACCACTGCATGTTACAATGCCATAGAGTCCACCTTCCAAAGCAGCCATTTTCTCCATGGGAATTAATCTCTGTAGTCTGGAGATGAGTTGTAGAAGTGGGAGATCCCCAGGCCCCACCTGGAGGCTGGCAACACTTTAAAACAGGATTTCAGTGGCACTTTAAAGACTACTAAAATGGGTTCCAGCAAAAGCTTTTACGAGTCAGAGGCTCAGAGCCCACTTCATTACAGACATGAGAAGCACTCAACCATTAAAAGGTAAACGTAAAGGTTCCCTTGCTCGAAAGCCAGTTGAATCCGACTCTAGGGTTGCGGTACTCATCTCCGTTTCAAAGCCGAAGAGCCAGCGCTGTCCGAGGACGTTTCCGTGGTCATGTGGCTGGCATGACTAAACACCAAGGCGCACGGAACACTGTTACCTTCCCACCGAAGTGGTACCTATTTATCTACTTGCCATGTCTTGCTTTCGAACTGCTAGGTTGGCAGGAGCTGGAACTAGAAACGGGAGCTCACTCCGTCTTGCGGCACCCGGGTCTCGAACTGCTGAACTACTGACCTTCCGCAGCCTGCAGTTCAGCATCTTAACCACTTGAGCCACCACAGCTCAACCATTACATAGACATATTTACACTCAGAGCTGCAGACAAAAGGAAAGGGGTGGGAGGGAAGGTGTCACAAAGAGAGGCCAGTTAGATCTGCGTAATAAATGAGCACTTCAAGCAACTAATGAAGTGAGCTCTATCTCACCACGGCTTATGCTAGAATATATTTTTTGCTAGGCTTTCAGGTGCCACTGGACCCCTGCTTTATTTTCTTGCTACAGATTAATTCAGCCGCCTGTCCAGCGACATCCTTCACAAATGAGGCCTAATCTCATTTTAAAACCATTCTGCACAGCAGCCATAATATCATCTTGTGCCTGTAAGTTTCCTTAAGTTAATTATAAATTGTCTGAAGAAGTCAGTTCTGTTTGTATATCCTTAGCCAAGTGCAATTTTAATTGAATGTTCTTCGAGATTCAGCGCGGAGAGCGAGCGAGATAAAGGCGGCCTTTCCTCCCTAGTCACTAAGCTTCATATTTCATCATTTTATTAACTTTGATTGTACTTTTCCTACTCCCTTTTCTTTTTCTAAATTCAAAAAAAGCCCCAAAAGGCAACTGGGGGAATGGCTACTTGCTTCCCACACGACCTGTCTGTGAACTTTCAAGGGGTATTTGATGACTCCCTGCTAGACCATGAACTTTTCTGATGACCAGGCATGGTCACATGAAGGTAACTTAGGGCCAAACTAGATTTTACATTTTTTAACAAAGTTGAATCAAGGTTTC
The DNA here is from genome assembly GCF_001447785.1 of Gekko japonicus. Taxonomy (NCBI): domain Eukaryota; kingdom Metazoa; phylum Chordata; class Lepidosauria; order Squamata; family Gekkonidae; genus Gekko; species Gekko japonicus. The sequence goes on along the minus strand of NW_015176053.1, from coordinate 229,081 downwards.
CCTGACCCAGCACACAGCAGCTGCTAGATACAGTGCAGGGGTGGAGATGGAAGCCCCCCCCCCTGCCCCCCATGCCAGAGTCCCAGTCCCAATTAGGCTCGTGCGGTGCTCTTGAGAACTTAGTTCCCAGCAGCTGCAGTCTGACTGAGCCAAACAAAAACTGTGTTTGGGAAACCCTGACCCAACTCATTAAGAAACAGAATATCTAGGCTGGCCTTTACCGTGAATCAGGCCATTGGCCAGTATTGTCTGCTCTGACTGACACTTGCTCTCCAGGGTCTCAGGTGGAGGTCCAATTACCTACTAATTGGTCCTTTAAACTGGAGATGCTGGGGACTGAACCTGGGACCTTCTCAACACAAAGGTATAGATAGGGGCTCTGGGGCAAGTGATGCTCTGTCTTCTTGGTGCTTGGGGGGGCCAACAGTGGGAGGGCTTCTAATGTCCTGGCCCCACTGGTGGACCTCCTGATGGCACCTGGTATTTTTGGCCACTGTGTGACAGAGTGTTGGACTAGATGGGCCATTGGCCTGATCCAACATTGGCGTCTCTTATGTTCTTATGTTCTGCCACTGAGCCATGTCATTCCTGCAATCTTAGTCTGGGGCAAGTAGTGCTCTGTATTCTTGGTGCTTGGGGGGGGGGGCAACAGTGGGAGGGCTTCTAGTGCCCTGGCCCCACTGATGGACCTCCTGATGGCACCTGTATTTTTGGCCACTGTGTGACAGAGTGTTGGACTGGATGGGCCTTTGGCCTGATCCAACATTGGCTTATGTTCTTATAGTTGCCAGAATCTGCTCCACATATCTGACTAAATATGTCTCCAGATGACTCAGAGAGCTTCTGAATCTCTTGTCCCTAATCACCTTTCCATTTGTAGTCTGGCGGGTGATCAGCTAAGGAACCCAAGAACAATTCTGCAGTCTCTTTTCCTGTTTTTTCCTCACTGATTCAAAAAGGAGACTTTTAAAATGCAATCTCTCTACTTAGGAAACAATTGAACAAAAAGCAGAGTTCGGTTACCGAGCCCATTGTCTGTTTGTCTCAGCTGTCTGGCTAGAGGAACAGTCAGGTGATTATTCTTTACTAAAACCATGTACACCAAAGACCTTTCCTTTACCTGTGGTCCCACGACCCCAGCAGGCCCTGGTGGACCAGTTTTGCCATGGAATCCCTAAAGAAAGAAGAAACGGATATTAGTGTCCAAAGAAGAGAGGGCAACACAGAAAGAATCCTGTTGGGACTTCAATTAAGACCCATTAATCTAGTGGATGGATGGAACATCTGATGTGTTTGCCAGGCAGTCCTGAAAGATTACTTGATAACCTCTTGAGGTATACAACATTCCCACTGGCCCACCTCCTTCCAAGTGCACAGTGGCAGCCATTTTCCTGTTCCGAGGAACTGGTTGCCTAGAAACTGCCTCTTGTTTCCTCTTGTCCCAGCAAAATGGCGGATGCGTGTGAAAGTATTGGTGGTAACAGCAGCCCATTAAGGAAAAATGGGAAAAGCAGCCGTGTTGGTTCAAGCCTGACAGGAAAGGGAGTAGGGTTGCCAACTCTAGATTGGGAAATACCTGGAGATTTGGGGGGGGTGGAGCTAGGGGAGGGAAGGCTTAGGGAGGGATAGGATATCAGTGGGGTATAATGCCATGGAGTCTACCCTGCATATTCTCCACAGGAATCACTGGTAACTCCAGGAGATCTCCAGGTCACACCAGGAAGTTGGCAGCCCTAATTGGGTCAGGGGTAAATACACAGTGCTACAGAAGAAATGAGGGGCAGAAAGAAAGAGCGCCCAAGGGCCAACCTTGTTCTTTGCCATAAAGGGACACTCACCGGCTCCCCACGTTGGCCCGGATGTCCTGGCAAGCCATCCTTCCCAGCAGGGCCCTAGCAAGCAGAAAGTTCTGTGTTAAAGAAGTCATGGGATGGATCATTCATCTCAGATCTGCAACCAAACTCAAAATAGACTCATCCTGGAAAGTTTGGGAGATTTATGGAAGAAGACTTGTTCTGTCCTACAACATCAAAACTACACTGCCTATAACATATTTATTTATTCATTTCACTTACAGTCCATTTCTCTTGTTTGCCGAGACTCAGGCAGCTCACAAAATTCAAAAACAACGCAGTAGGAACAGAATGAGACGTACTATCAGAAGTGCAGTTAAGACTGGGTCACAAAATTAGAAACCAACGCGATAAAAAGCAGGGTAAGACACGCCATAAACAATGCAAAACAAATGATTACAAAAGTTTTTTTTTAAAAAAAACCAATGCAACAAGAACAAGCTCTTGGAGAGGGGTTGTTACGCAACCGTTAAATGTTCATTTCACAATGTGTCACATGCTGGGCAGCCTGCACTAAGCGAGATCTCATAAAGTGGTTATGATAAAGCAATAAATGTCTGTGTTTATTTATGTCCGTATTATGAGAAAAACGAACTGTTGGGAAATGTCTGGAGACTGGGAAATCCAGGCCATGTGTACTCCAGAAAACAGACAGGGACGGTGTTCTCTCAAGAACTTTGGTGGAGAACATGGGAGGAGAGGGGAGGGCAACACAATATGAAGGCAGCCCAAGAGGGGAGAAAGGTCCAATCAAAGCTCTAGAGGATGGAGATGGAGATAAGGTATTTCGGGGCCGGCGGGGGGGGGGGAGAACCTTATTACTGAAGATCTAATATGATCATCCACCTGGTTCCCTCCAGGCAACTTCGGAACGAACATTTCAAGCTAAAAAAAATTACTGAGATAGAAACATGCCCCATGATTTATGCGCTCCTATCTCTTTTATGTGATGAAACGTTTTAGGTAAAACTAATTTTCTTGAAATGTGATGCCTCCGGCAGGACGGAAAGGGGGGGGGAAGCTAGGGGGAAATTTTCAATTTGGACAAATTTCCTCACTTCGAGACCATTGAATACAAATTAAGCTCAAGGCAAATGGCTGTGAGGGCTGTAAAACCCGGTTTGCCTAAGTAGCATTTTGGGCTTTGCAAAAGAGATACTTAAAATTGGTATTTACATTTGATATTAACCAGAGTGATAGAGATTTGAGTGGGTTTACAGCATGCCTCCAACAATTTGTGGAGGACTTTGCAGTTTCCCCAGTCCCACTGCAGCCCACTGAGACCCCTCCTTGAAATCGTACTTGTCATATGGGGACACCTGGGAGTAGAGAAAATCAGCAGAAATCAGCACTCCCTCTTCCAAAGACTTAAATGTCCTTAAGTCTTTGGAACTGTGTGTTTAGATAACTCCCATGATGTGGGAGCTTGAGATTAGAGACTTCCACGGTTTTATTTTGCTTTTTAAGAGTGACTGTAGCCAGTAGAGATGGGCAAAATCAGATTGGAGCCCTGGCACTGGGGATTTTGGACACACATGAAGCTGCCTTATACTGAATCAGACCCTTAGTCCATCAGGGTCAGTATTGTGCACTCAGACTGGCATCAGCTTTCCAGGGTCCCAGGCGGAGGTCTTTCACATCACTTACTGTCTCATCCTTTTACCTGGGGATGCCGGGGATTGAACCTGCGACTTTCTACACGCCTAGCAGATGCTCTACCACTGAGCCACAGCCACTCCCCAAAGTTTAGGAGCCATTTAAATCAAGATAATGGCATGGTCAGAACTGCTGGATATTAGCCCTTAACTACTCTGAGCTTCCCATGGCAAGTTTCAGCCTAGAAAATGTTATGGGAGACCTTGATCATATACTATGGCCTCGTGTTGCCATTGAAACCCAGTCATTTCAAGTCTCAGTCCATCACTCTACCTACCACACCACAGCAACCCTCACACACAAGGGCCCTTTTCACATTACCATTCATTGTTGGACGTTATTCATTGCTGGCCCGATTTCGAGTAAAGCAACACAGGAACTGATGTTCCATACAGCCAATTTCATTCCACTAATGAGCCATCTCTGAAGTGCTATGGTCATGTCAAACAGTGCCGCTTTCCCTCCTCCCGCCCTTTTTCACCACGCAATCTTCCTCAGACTTTTTTCCAATGTTCTAAGGTGAGCACTACAGCACTAAACTGCATCTCAAAGGTGCTGCTATAATACTTCAGTGCTACCGTGGTTTAGTACTATAGCACTCACTTCAGAATGTAAAAAAAATGAAGATCACATGGCAAAAAAGGGTGGGGGGAAGCAGCATTGTAGGAAGGGCCATGGATAGTTTCAATAGCACTCCACCATGATTCAGAAGCACAACAAAGAGGTAGAAAATGGAAGAAAGTAGTTTCCCTCAAAAGTGGCTCAACCACGCTTTGCTAACCCGAAGCAAGCAGGTTTGTAGGAACAGGCAAATAAATTCCGCTAGCAGCTGGTTACTAAAATGGGTCCATCTGAAATTATTGAAAAGAAATCCATTAGCCACCAGTTACTAAAACGGAATACAAAGGCAGTTTGAAAAGAGATAAAGATGCTGATTCAAACGGACCAGCAGCCATTACTGTCACTAAGGTCTACTCAGATGAACATCAAAAGGTAGGATTTTATTGAAACACAACATTTATTGATGACTGAGTTATAGGATTTGTGAGTGATCTAATTGTCTATTTAAACAATTGCCGGCTGAGCAGAGCCGTTATGCAGCCAGGATGAGGAGGCAGCAGGCATCAATTGGGCTGTGTGAGAACACAGGTATGTGAAAAGCCAATTACACACTGTACTGCACAGTTAGGAAGGAACACAGCGAAACAACCTGTCAAAACACCCACAGATCAATGAACTATTAAGCTGATGGTCAAAAAAGCAGCAGGCCTCTGCTTGCAACCAGCGACCAGGGAGTGAGTCAAACCTGCAGGTGTTGGTGCATCCCTGTGCCTGACTCCTGTATGCCTTGTGCATCACCCCACCAAACACATACGTATGATAAAATATAACCATTCACATAAATATATAATTGCAACCTTTTTAATTGCCAGAGTTCCCCTGTGTATGTACAATTAACCCTCCCTACCATTGCTGAATACTGCTGCAGTGGCTCAAGTGGTTAAGACACTTAACTGCAGACTGGAAGGCCGGTAGTTCAGCAGTTCAAGACCCGAGTGCTGCATGACGGAGTATGCTCCTGTCTCTGGTCCTAGCTCCTGCCAACCTAGCAGTTTGAAAGCAAGAAAGTGCAAGTAGATAAATAGGTGCCACTTTGGTGGGAAGGTAACAGCATTGTGTGCACCTTGCTGTCTAGTCATGCCGGCCACATGACCATCGAAACGTCTCTGGACAGCACTGGCTCTTCAGCTTGGAAACAGAGATGAGCACCGCATCCCTAGAATCGGATTCAACTGGCTTTTGAGCAAGGGAAACCTTTACATTTACCTACCATTGCTGAACCTTGGCTATCTGGAGTGAAGGAAAGAGCTTCCCTCCCTGCCTTCCTGCCTGAGGCCCTCAGCATGAAGCACAGCAGGTTGGGCGAGAGAGCAAGGATGCCGTGGTACACACGAACACATGGAGCTGCCTTATACTGAATCAGACCCTTGGTCCATCAAGGTGACTATTGTCTATTCAGACTGGCTGGCAGAGGTTCTCTAGGATCTCAGGTAGATGTCTTTCACAGGTGATCCTTTCCATTGGAGTTGCTGGGGATTCAGCCTGGGCCCTTCTATATACCAAGCAGATGTTCTACCAGCATGCCATAGTCCCTCCCCTCAGGTACTCAGAGGAAGACCTCTTGGCAGTGGAGAAAAGCCAAAAAAATCACCTGTGGCTAAAAGGTAAAGGCTTCCCTTGCTCGAGAGCTAGTCGAATCCGACTCTAGGGGGGGGGGGGGCTCATCTCCGTTTCCAAGCCGAAGAGCCAGCACTGTCCAAAGACATTTCCGTGGTCATGTGGCCGGCATGACTAAACGCCAAGACGCACGGAATGCTGCTGTTACCTCCCCACCAACGCGGTACCTATTTATCTACTTGCAGTTTGTTGCTTTCGAACTGCTAGGTTGGCAGGAGCTGGGGCCAGAGACGGGAGCTCACTCCGTCACGTGGCACTCGGGCCTCAAACTGCTGAGCTACCGACCTTCCGGTCTGCAGCTCAGCGTCTTAACTTTGTTCTTTTTCTGGGTAGCTGCTGTGGGTTTCCTCACTTTCCTCTGCGGCCAGCTTGCTGTTGAATGGTGCCAGAAGAGCCACAGGTGGCGTGCCAGAGAGCCACTGGCTCCTGAGTCAGTGCCGCTGCCTTAGAACATCCCTTCTGTGGAACTGGGGTACGGCCCAACTTGTCAGACTCTTGAAGAGTATATCCCAGATGTTAATTATTCCTCCTCTTCAACCTGAATTCCAGGGCACCAACTCTGGCTATCAACGCAGGCTCATTCCTTTGCCCTCACAGTGCCTGTGAAGCACAGACTGTTCCCCAGTCTGTTTTCACTGAGATACTCAAAGCAGGCTCAAATGCTTTCTCAATCTGTATATAATCCAAATGCAAGAATTGGCCAGATTGCAAGCAAACACGGACAGCATGCTCTCTCTTCTGCATAAACAAACGTGCGCAGGTCCAGCCTGATAGGCATTTTCCAACCCCAGTAATGATACTGTAAACTGATGTCTCATGGAGAGCATGTCTTTCCCACCCTCCCATGCCCTTCGGAGGCAGGCAGGAATGGTGGCTCCCACTAGATCTGGAGACAGAGAATGGAGGGATACTTACAGGTGGCCCTTTGGGTCCTGGAAATCCATGGGGACCCTGTGGTCCAGGAGGTCCCTTTGGAAAGAGGGGGGAAACCACTATGAGATGGGGTTCTGCATTCTCCAACTCTGTTGCCCTGGTCCTTGTCTCTCTCCCGCCCCTTCTCAGCTTACAACTTGTCGCAGTTCATTAGCGGAATTTCTATTCAAGTCCACCCTTATTCCTCCCAGTTCCTGGGGCTGGAGTCTCCCCTGCTGCCCACAGAATTATGTTAATCTTTATCTGACTTCTATGATGTTATGGCCTCTCCTTGTTGGATTGGCTTCTACAATGTCATGACCTCTCTGTCTGTACAGATATATATTTTTTTGGTCAAAACAGGAAAATGAAATTTTCTGACACTACCCTACCTAGTCTTCCTCTACCTGCAGAGAATTGATCATTCAGCTTACCTTTTCCCCTACAATTCCAGGGGCCCCGTCATGGCCAGCATCACCCTGTTGGGAGGAAATCAAGTTGAGATGTGGCAGAACTGGAAGGCCTCTTAGGGACCAACATGGGAAACAATCTCCATAGAATCAGATGGCTGAACCAGCAGGGGAAAGTTCCTAAGTCTGAACCATTTTGCATTGCATGTCTGAATGTTCTTTCATATTGAAATAGTTTTTACAGCAACAGACTAACACGGCTAACTTCTCTAGATCTTTCATATCAAAATATCCTTTCCTATAGCAAACTAGCATATTAGCAAGAAGGCTGTGACTTCGTTTTCTCTCTGATGTTCTAGGTTTTGTTGCTGTTTTAATGCAGGGGTGCACTGGAAACAACAACATCCACCTAGAGTTTGAAACATACAGTCCAATAAATTCTGTACCATGTGGCTGAAACTCTCATGTAGAAGAAGAGTAGGTTTTAATTAGGGATGGGCACAAACTGAGAAAACATGGTTTGTGACAGTTTGTGGCATGCTCGGTTTGCGAACCATGAATTGTCACAAACTTTTAAGAGCCAAATGAACCAGTTTGGTTTGTGATGTGGTAGAACAGCCCCCCTGGTGTGCTAGAGACACCAAACTCACAGGAGATCTCCAGCTGACTCTCTTCTACCTGCCCTCTGAGTTTGGTGAGGACTGGATTAATGGGGTCTGAGTTATGCCCCCAGAAGGTGCCCCCATCCTCCATTGTTTCCAATGGAGGAAAAAAACAGAAAAAGTAAGGGCAATAGAAGCCCAGTAGAACAGAATCAGAGTTCCAGAGAATCTATTCAGTAGAAACTGAAGATGAGGGACCATTTTTGCAAGCCCAGCAGAACCAGTGCCACTGTGGCACTGAAAATCCAACAGGACTAAGGTAAAACCAGAAACTCTCTGCAGTAGAAACTGAAGATGGTGTGGGGTATTGTTGCAAGCCCAGCAAAACCAGTGCAATTTACAGAGTGCCCAGCAGTATCAGTGCAATCAAAGACCCAGTGCCACTGTGCCAGCTCAACAGGACTGATGTGAAGTTAAAAGACCCAGTGCCACTGTGCCAACTCAACAGGACTGATGTGAAGTACAGAATCATGGCCCAAGTGGGAGGGGGGCAGCTTGCAAGCCCAGCATAAACAGTTTAGTGTACAGAATGGCCAGCAGAACCCAGTGCCACTGTGGCACTGCAAGTAAAAGAGGACTAATGTCAAACCAGAGAATCCATGCAGTACAAACTGAAGGGGGGCATTTTTGCAAGCCCAGCACAACCAGTTACAATGTGCAGAATGCTCAGCAGAACCCAATGCCACTGGAATTGCATGTTTAAAATGACTGATCTCAAAGCACAGAGTCACAAATCCAAGCAAGGGGGGGTGTCACATTTTGCAAGTTCTGTGCAAGAAAATGAGAAGTGAACAAAAAAGAATGCAGGCAAAGGGGGAGAACTCCTCTTGAAACTGATATGACTAGTCTGAAAGGGAGAACTCCTCTTGAAACTGACATGACTAGTGTGTTTTGAAGCTGGAGAATTCCAACCCCCATTGCTTTGAAGTTTGGTAAACATTTTGATTGAGCAGAGACAGTCCGTCTGGAAATGTATCCATTCACAACCCTCCATGAACCTCCATGAACAGATTGACCTGCCACAAACTTCAGTTCGCAAACCATGAACCAGCCAAAATTCATCAAGAACTTTCTTTTATGAGCTGGTTTGTGCCCATCCCTTGTTTTAATACCCCGCTTTTCTCTACCTCAAGGCGTCTCAAAGCAGTTTACAATCGCTTTTCCCTTCCTCTCCCCACAACAGGCACCTTGTGAGGCAGGTGGGGCTGAGAGACTTCTGAGACAACTGTGACTAGCCCAAGGTTTCATGTGGAGGAGGCTTCATGTGGAGGAGGAGTGGCCAATGAAACCCGGTTCTCCAGATTACAGTCTGCCATGACACCATGCTGGCTCTCACAGTGATGAGCTCACATAGACAATAGCAGACAGACGCATATGCTATAAAGCAGGCATCAAGAAACATACAAGAACACATGTACCTTGTACAGAAAACAGAAATACCTTTGGTCCTGGTTTCCCGGTGGGTCCTGGCAAACCACGTTCACCTGGAAGACCCTGGAAGGGGAGAAAGGACACAGACTGGGTCTTGGAGGTTTTGGCAAAGGAGTGGGACAGGTAATGCATCTAAATAAATTTACATTTGATCACCAGAAACCTTCAGAATATACATAATTGCAAATGCTAAGTGTGTGGGGGGGGGATTCAAATCAAACTAAAAATTCATATTCATGCAAATGATTTCAAAGGATTAGGATTCATCCACATTGTGGCGGCTCTAGCATGAAATGTAGACACATTCCTGAAATAACTGTGGCATTTTTTGTTGCATCACAGCACTGAGGGTGAGTTCTAAGGAATACAAATGAGTTCTGCTAGCGCCATTTTGATGGCTGATGAGCTTCCCAAACAGGATTAAAAAAAAAAAATACAGCAAAATACATTTTTAGTAATTCCTGTATGTTAAGAAGAGACTCCCCTGCATCCTTTTCTCCATGCTTTTCATCACCCAGGGGCAGTACCCCTTGTACCTCTGCTGATCAGCACCTTATGATTTCCTGGTTGTCCACAGTGATTTCCCATCAGGATGTGGCTGCTCAGCCTGCCCTCTGCTTCCCACAATTTTTTTCGGTGGACATCATTAGACAGCTATTTTCAAAGGCTACATGAAGTGACCCCGCAATCTGTACTCCTTCCACCCTGCCATAAGGGGCCACAGAAACCCTACGACTACCCTTTTCAAATACCAAACCAAGAAAATATTCTGCAAGGCGACATTGTGGTGGGAGGAAAGGGACCAGGACTGTCCATTGATGGCATCCAAAAGTCTATGGAGGTGATGACAAGCTGCAGTATTTTGTCCTTCATCCCCCCCTCTACCTGCCTGTTCTCTCATCAGTATTTTCGAGCTATTATAATCTCTTTTTTCCCAGTAAAGGTAAAGGTAAAGGTTTCCGTTGCTCGAAAGCCAGTCGAATCCGACTCTAGGGTTGCGGTGCTCATCTCCGTTTCCAAGCCGAAGAGCCAGCGCTGTCCGAAGACGTTTCCGTGGTCATGTGGCTGGCATGACTAAACTCCAAGGCGCACGGAACGCTGTTACCTTCCCACCGAAGTGGTACCTATTTATCTACTTGCAATTTCTTGCTTTCGAACTGCTAGGTTGGCAGGAGCTGGGGCTAGAGACAGGAGCTCACTCCGTCATGCGGCAAATTTTAAGCCTAGGAAACCTCGTTGCTCTGTCCAATCTTGTTTTTCCTTCTAGAGTAACTGCTATGAAATCAACCAATAACATTTGAAAACAAAAGCAGAGAAGAACCCCACTGAAGCCACGTGGCTAAGCAAAAACTCACCGAGGGACCACGTTGCCCAGCCTGTCCAGCCTGACCTGCTTTACCCTAGGAAGGAAAATAAAAAAAAACAGATCAGTAAGGAGAAAGAGTGGTTAAGCCCTCCCCTCTGTCGCTTAGATACGAACCCCATTTTTCAGGGAGATATGTGGGTAACCCTAACTTCTCCCTCTCCTTGCCCTTTCTTCATCTCCCTGATAATGTGCGGTGGAATAAAGTTGTGATATGACATCACTGCGTGTTTCTCAAGTCCCTGCAAGCAGCAGCCTATCAGAGAGAGGCAGGGAAACATGACTGTAGTGATGTCATGTGCTTTCTCCACTAAACACTACTGGGAAAGGGGAAAGAGATTTGGGTCAAATCTCACATATGGCCAGGGCTATTTTTGGGCAGGAACGCACAGGAACGGAGTTCCGGCTGGCTCCCAAGTTGACCACACCCAGCAAGAACTCATTAGCATAACAGGCCACACCCAACAGCAGAAACTCATTAGGATTGGCTACATTAGGGGTGGGTGGCCTAACATGCAAAGGAGTTCCTGCTACAAAAAAAGGCCCTGGGTTTTGACCACAAACAAGGTAAACAGAATAAGAAGCAAAAGGTGGGTGTGGCTGGATGACCACACTTCTGGTAACATGGGGGTGCGGGCCTAATGTGGTAATGAGCTGTGCTGTCAGGGGTGTAGACTAATATGCTAATGAGTTTCTGCTGTTGGGTGTGGCCTATTATGCTAATGAGTTCCTGCTGGGCTTTTTCTACAAAAAGAGCCCTGCGATATGACTATGGACAACCTCACAGGTTCGTACTCAGAGGTGTTAATTCTGGAGTCATCATCTGCTGACTATAAAACAGAACAATGGGTCAGATCCTGCCTACATTTCTATAGGCCCAGAGCTGTGTGGAAAATCTCACTGATCCCCCACACACACACACACAGGAAACCTATGATTCCCTCCTTAAGCTATTCCTGGGAATCCTCTGTCCCCCAGTAGCAGCATTTAATGGTGTTTTGGGAGCTTTCTCAGAAGGGAAGAATCAGCAAAAATTGCACCCCTAGGAAACTATGGAAACTACCATGGTCAAAGAAATGGTATTCCCAGTAGTAATGTATGGCTTCAAGCATTGGACCATAAGGAAGGTCAAGCACCGAAGAATAGATTCTTTTGGATTATGGTGCTGGAGAAGACTCTTGAGAGTCCCTTGGACTGCAAGGAGATCAAATCAGCCAATCCTAAAAGAAATCAACCCTGACTGTTCCCTGGAAGGCCAGATACTGAAGCTGAAGCTCAACTACTTTGGCCGCCAAAGGAGAAGGGAGCACTCACTGGAGAAGACCCTGATGCTGGGAAAGACTGAAGGTCAAATAAGAAGGGGGCGGCAAAGGATGAGATGGTTAGACAGTGTTATTGATGTGGCAAGTATGGAATTGAGCAAACTCCGGAGGACAGTGGAAGACAGGAGAGCCTGGCGTGATGTGGTCCATGGGGTCACGAAGAGTTGGACTCGACTGTGCGACTGAACAACAACAACAACAGAAAACAATGCAGGATCCAAGCCAATGAACTTCAGTCACAGGCTCTTGGTAATTATCTTTAGTCATCTACAGAACTGTGTGAACTCCATTCATCAAACAGTCATGTTTGATACAATACACTTACCCTGGGCAGGCAAAGTCAAGAATACCTGTGCTAAGGAGAATTGATATCTTCTGTTCAAGCTCTGATTCACTCCCTGAATCAGGACCAGAAAAACCTGGATTTCAATCCACCCTGCTCTCCCCATGGACACCTATCACCATATCTTTCGTCAAACCTATCTCACAGGATTGCTGACATAATAAAATGAAGAGGGGAAGGGAAGGAGAACATATAGGCCACCCTAAGTTCCTTGGAGGAAAAAAATGGATAAAAATAAATATCAAAACTTCCCATGTTTCGTGGTTTAATAGACCAGACTGAAAAATCATGCCCTCTGCCCTGCCCAGCTTTACTGCCCCCCACCCCCCCAGATATGTGAGGGACAGTGGTGGTTCCTCCGCAGGAAGGGAGAAGTGCTCTGTGTACAGATGTTCTTCCAACGTCATTAGGACTTTGCACATTCCACCAATGAGCCCTCACATGGAAAAGATTTCTCGGGCTGAGCCCTGGAGAAAAGCCCTCCTAGGTGGCAAACCATAAGCCCAAAACCCCTACATGAAAACTTCAGACAGCTGGCCTCTGGCATCTAGTACTGATGGCAGGTATAGGCTTTAATTAGTTAAGAACGTAAGAGAAGCCATGTTGGATCAGGCCAATGGTCCATCCAGTGCAACACTCTGTCACACAGTGGCCAAAACCCAGGTGCCATCAGAAGGTCCACCAGTGGCTTTAAGAACATAAGAGAAGCCATGTTGGATCAGGCCAATGGCCCATCCAGTCCCACACTCTGTGTCACACAGTGGCCAAACCCCAGGTGCCATCAGGAGGTCCAGCAGCGGGACCAGAACTCCAGAAGCCCTCCCACTGTTGCCCCCCAGGCACCAAGAATACAGAGCATCACTGCCCCAGAGTGTCGCATCTATATAAAAAAAAGGTAATGGTTTCTCTTGCTTGAAAGCCAGTCGAATCCGACTCTAGGGGGCGGTGTTCATCTCAGTTTCCAAGCCAAAGAGCCAGCACTGTCCGAAGACATTTCCGTGGTCATGTGGCCGGCATGACTAGACGCAGAGGAGCACAGAACGCTGTTACCTTCCCACTGGAGTAGTACCTATTTATCAATTTGCAATTTTCTTGCTTTCAAACTGCTAGGTTGGCAGGAGCTGGGACAGAGACAGGAGCTCACTCTGCCACATGGCACTGGGGTTTCGAACTGCCAAACTACAGACCTTCCAGTCTGCAGCTCAGCATCTTCTGAGCCGCCACGGTCCCATCTATACCTTGTGGCTAATAGCCATTGATGGACCTCTGCTCCATATGTTTATCCAGTCCCCTCTTGAAGCTGTCTATGCCACTTCCTGCGGCCAGGATAGTTCAGGACATCAAGACAGGCAAGAGCCATTAGTGGCATCACCTCTGCAGCCACAATATTAATCAAAGAAGCTTATACTTCCTCTAACATTTATATACATTGGCTACAAATGTGATAAGAGCTTGCCTCCAAGTCCTCCTGCAGTTCCTAGTGACTCCTCTAGGTGAAAGGACCTCATTTTCACCTGCCAGTGGTCTCCATGGCAACAAACCTCTGGTGTTTGTGGCTGCCAATTAAGAGAAGCAGGAATAGGGCTTCCACATGGTGGTTTCTGCTACATTTTCCCTGCCTCAGTTCCCCGGGGTGGTCATTTCCCTACCCCCAAGATATAATAATAGTGATTTATCAATTACTGATGTAAAGCGCAAAAAAAAAAAAGCCCCCTCCCAAGGGGTGGCATGGGGGGGATGCTGCCCACCAATGCTCCCTCTAAGCTGTGGAGTCTTGTGAGCAAAAATTCTACTTTGTGAGCCACTGGTATTAAAGCTGTGAGAGAGCGATTTGGCTACTGCATACATTAGTTTGCTCTGGAGCCCTCCTTCCCGAGCTAAGACGAAAATGGGTGAGCCGGAGGCTAAAAAACTGTGAGCTAGTTCACACTAACTCGGCTTAGAGGGAACACTGCTGCCCACTATAGGGGACTGGCACAGAGAAAATGGTGCCCATATGGGTGGGAATGAAAAAAGATCCAGAGTTTCCCATCTACATGGCAGCGGTGTTCCCTCTAAGCTGAGTTAGTGTGAGCTAGCTCACAGTTTTTTAGCCTCCAGCTCACACATTTTTGCCTTAGCTCAGAAAGGATGGCTCCAGAACAAACTAATTTATGCAGTAGCCAAGTCGCTCACTCTCAACTTTAATGCCAGAAGCTCAAACAGTAGAGTTTTTGCTCACAAGAATCCACAGCTTAGAGCAGTGGTTCTTAACCTTCCTAATGCCGCGACACTTTAATATAGTTCCTCATGTTGTGGTGACCCCCCCAACCATAAAATTATTTTCGTTGCTACTTCATAACTGTAATTTTGCTACTGTTATGAATCGTAATGTAAATATCTGACATGCAGGATGTATTTTCACTGTTACAAACTGAACATAATTAAAGCATAGTGATTAATCACAAAAACAATATGTAATTATTTGTGTTTTCCGATGGTCTTAGGCGACCCCTGTGAAAGGGTCGTTCGACCCCCAAAGGGGTCGTGACCCACAGGTTGAGAACCGCTGGCTTAGAGGAAGCATTGTATGGCAGGCCCTCTGGCTTTGCTGAAATCTTTCCCAAATAATTGTACTAAAGCAGGTTTAGGAAAGATTGCATAAAAGCAGGCCGAGGCATGAGAGCGCTCCAATGTTACGTGGGGGGGGGGGAACTTATTGCCTATTCACACCAAAGCTCAACACCCATTGTGGGAACTGACCAAGGCCAGAAAAGACAGCCATGTGCACACCCCACGTACTCCTAACATCTAACACTGTCTCTATGCGTTGCAAACTGCTCTGGGATCCAGTACTTAGATAGCTGGATATTTATCTTATGCTGGGAAGCTGCCTTGGATAATTTCACAGAAAGGCGGGGAACAAATAAACAAATTAACCCCCACCCACCCCCGCTGGAAAGCAGGGCACAGGCATAAGAAATAAACTTGCCTTCTTCTATTATAACTACAGAGTCAAACTTTCCACATTGTACACATTTAGCTAAACTCCTAAAGGCTGTTTGCTGTGGAATCACTGAGTTTTTTGCTCGGGTCCCATCTTTTGGCTCCAGCAGGGGAAGATCTGTACAGCTGTTGTTGTTGAAGGTTTCATTCAGTCCAGACTGTTCAAGCTGATACAAGCTCTCCTTTGTATTCCCACAACTGATGTCCTTCTCTTACTTCCAGTGGGAAAACTTGGTCAACTGACCAGCCTTCACTTCCAAAGCTGGCTCTGTCCTGATTTCCTCATCCTTCATTCCGTTGTCCTTCAGCTGCCTCTCTCAAGCCTCGCTTTCAGCTCCTTGCCTCTCTCAGCTTTTGGCCTGGCCTCCTGGTCTAGGCAAAGATCCTATCACATCACCTTCCCTGGGCGGGACATTAATGTGCACGAAGGCATTCACCTAAATGCATGAAGGCCAGCACCACAGGGAGAATTTAAAATGACATTATAGATACCCGGGACCCTCCAAACACATGCTCTATCAATGCTAAGAAGTTTCTGAACTGGAAACCTGTCCAAATTCAAAGTGTGGGATTTTTAAAATTCACATCTGGGCAAACAAAAACCTATCTGACCATCATATTTTAATCCTGCCCTTAGTCCAACTAAGTCAGGACCAGTGTTCCCTCTAAGCTGAGTTATTGTGAGCTAGCTCAGTTTTTAGCCTCCGACTCACACATTTTTGTCTCAGCTCAGGAAGGATGGCTCCAGAGCAAACTAATTTAGGCAGTAGCCAAATTGCTTGCTCATAACTTTAACGCCAGTAGCTCACAAAGTAGAATTTTTGCTCACAAGACTCCACAGCTTAGAGGGAACATTGGTCAGGACATGGATCTTGAGAGAGCCAGTTTGGTGTAGTGGTTAGGAGCACGGACTCCAGTCTGGGAGAGCCAGGTTTGATTCCCCATTCCTCCACATGCAGCTGCTGGTGCGACCTTGGGTCAGTTATGAGTTCTTTCAGAGCTGTTCTCTCAAGAGCAGTTCTCTCAGAGCTCTCTCAGCCCCACCTACTTCACAGAGACCGATTTCACACAAGGACTGCGCCGCGGTCGCACCTCCCTTTGCCCCGCTTCTATTGGTCAATTTCCCACTCAAAGCCGTGCAGCCACATTTTTACCCGCGGCTTTGCCCAATTTTCCCCGTGGTTTCGTGATCCTGTTTTTTGAGGATCACGAAACCGCGGGGAAAATCAGGTGACGCTGCGGGTCAAAATGCGGCCGCGCGACTTCCAGTGGGAAATTGATCAATAGAAGCGGGGCAAAGGGAAGCGTGACCGCGGCACAGCTCTTGTGTGAAATCGGTCAGGGTGTCTGTTGTGGGGAGGGGAAGGGAAAGGAGACTGTAAGCCATTCTGAGACTCCAAATGAAGGGCGGGGTATAAATCCAGACTCCTCCTCCTCTTCTTCTTCTTTCCCTCCTTGACTTTATTCTTACAACAACCCTGTGAGGTAGGTGAGCCTGAGTGAGAGACAGAGAGCCTGAGTGAGAGACAGTGAGAGACAGTGAGAGACAGAGAGCCTGGCCCATGATTACCCAGTGAACTTCAGGGCAGAGTGTGGATTTGAATGCAGCCAGGTTCCTCCAGTTCTAGTCCAGCACGTGATGCATTTCAGCACACTGGCTTTCAGTTCAAAATTTATTTATTTATTTACTACATTTATAGTCTGCCTTTCTCACTGAGACTCAAGATGGATTACACGGTGTCAGCCGATGTATTCACTGCATTCTTTTAGGCTGAAGCACAGGGCTTTGTGCTGAAGCCAGATACTTACCACGAGCACTTGAAACATACTTTTCAAAAAAGCTACGAGCCAACCCAGGATGTGAAAATGTGCTCCAAATTCAAAAATTGCATCAGATTTAAAAGCCCCCAAATCAAAAAATTGTGTGTTGGCATGATGGTTTAAAAGCTAAGAATGTCTTCTCCTCAGATTCATTTAAATCCCCCAGCAGGGTTCCTGTTTCTAAAAAAAAACCCAAAACCTCATCCCCTTTGTTGTGATCTGCAATGAAAAGACGAGGATGTGGCTCAATAGCCAGAGCCTCTGCTTTCCATGCAGAAGATCTCAGGTTCAATCCCCAGCATTCCCAGTCAAACGGAAGAGGTGGTCGGTGACTTGAAAGACTTATACTTTGGATCTCAGAAAGGCACTGCCAATCAGAGTACACAGCACTGAGTTTCATAAGCCAATGGTCTGGCCAGGTATAGGGCAGCTTCATGTGTGTGAGCAGAAGAATGGGAAATCGTAAGAAGAGCCCCGGTAGATCAGATCAGAATGCAGCTGGCCCAGCCTCCTGGGTCCACCAGTGGCCAGCCAGATGCTTCTGTGAGGCCAACAAGGAAGTCATAAAGGCGGTCATTATCTTGGGGGGCTATTCAGAGTTATCTTGTACCTAAACTGGGAGGTTTCACTTCGCTATCCTGATGAACATGGTGGTGGAAAGTGCCACCAAGTCACTGATGACTTATGGTGGCCCTGTCGGGTTTTCAAGGCAAGAGACATTCAGAGCTGGTCTGTGTAGCAACCCTGGTCTTCCTTGGCGCTCTCCCATCCAAGAAGTAACTAGGACAATCCCTGAACAAAGTTTGAGTCCAATGGTACCTTTAAGAACAATACAGTTTTGCTTAAGGTGTATGCTTTCGTGTGCAAGCACACTTCCTTAGACAAGTTGAAACAAAACTTCTTCAAGTCTTATATACAGAAAGATGGGGAGGGGGGCATCAGGAAGGACCAGTCAGCTGAATTATAAGTTACTAGCAGTAAAGCCCGTTGTGAAAGCAATACAACGGGATCTAGAAAGAGGCTCTGGGGGAGTGCTCTGGCTTTGGGCAAACAGTGTCAATTTGCTGTGGTGACCTCAGCAGGGTATAATGACAGAGTCCACTGTTTTCTCCAGAGGAACTGATCTCTGCTACCTGAAGAGCAGTTGTAATTGTGAGTGATCTGTAGTCCTCACCTGGAGATTGGCAGCAATTGTTACCCAGGACAAAGTGGATGGTTTGGAGGGTGTAGTCTATGGCATTCTACCTGTCTGAGGTCCCACCCCTCTGCAAACCCCACCCTCTCCAGGCTCCACCCCTCAAATCTCCAGGAATTTGTCAGCATGTAGTTGGTAACCCCATCTTCTTCCCAGCTAACTATCAACCTACCATTATCTGCCCCTTTGACTTCAGCTGACTTCTGCCCTCCCTTCTGCAGAGCAGTTGTAATTCTGAGTGCTCTCCAGCCCTCACCTGGAGATTGGCAACAATGGTTCCCTATGTGGGACTGACTGGTTTGGAGGGTGGAGTCTATGGCAGTGTACCTGTCTGAGGTCCCACCCCTCCTCAAACCTCACCCTCTTCAGGCTCCATCCCTCAAATCTCCAGGAATTTCCCATCTGGAGTTGGCAACCCTATCAGGACTGGCCCCAATGTGTTTTCTCCCAAAGGCCAAAGTAGGTGACAGGACCAAGCTTAGTTGCCTACCAACAGGCACTGAGGGGAATGTAGGGTTGCCAGCTCTAAGGAGGGAAATACCTGGAGGTTTGGGGGGTGGATTCTGTAGAGGGCCGGGCGACGGAGGCATCGGCCTTCTGTCGCCCGCCTTGCCCCCCCAATCTCGGCCCGGGCGACTGCGTCCCCCGCCAGCGGCCGCCCGACTCCAGACCCCCCCGCGGCCACTCCAGC
>NW_015176053.1:172887-210184 GCF_001447785.1 Gekko japonicus | reverse complement strand
TGGGCCAAGATTGGCAACAATAGTTCCCCAGGAGCAAATAGCTGGGTTGGAGGGTGGAGTCTATGGCACTGTAATCTGTCTGAGGTCCCCATCTCCCCAGGTAGCTTTTAAAACATGATCCTGGGACCTACACACCAGCAGACATTCCAACTGCCTTGCGGGGGGGGGGGAGTATGAGGTGTGGAATGGAGTGAAGTCCAATCAACTTCCATATGCAAAAGACCTTGAAGGTCCCATATGCAACTGACATTCCAAATGCCTTGCGGGGAGGGGGGTGAGTTTGAGGTGTGGAATGCAGTGAAGTCCAATCAGCTTTCATATGCAAAAGACCTTGAAACGCTGGGCGGGACTGCACAAAGCAGCCAGTCAACCCAGCCAGCATCTTCTGACTGGCAGTTCAAGCGTCCATACACTAAAGGAGTGCATTTTAGAACTTTGGCACCCACTATTCAATTATATATAAGGAGAGATTACAACACTCAGGACAATGGAACTCCCAGGGCTTATAAGAGATATTGGCTTCTTATCTCACTACACATGGTAAGTCACTCAATTCTCACTTATACTGAGAAATTTAACTTTGTTGGTCTTAAGGGTGCCACTGGACTCAAACTCTTCTCACCTGTTGTTAACTCCTTGATTATCTGTATGCCAATTTGCTATTTACATGTCTTACCAAATGTGTTATTCCAGTCTTAGCTGTATTTATTGCTGAGTGACTTGTGCGTCTTCACTCTAATTAGCTCTTCCTGACAACTAAACCCTCAGAAGAACAAAAGAGAAGCCAATGCTGGATCAAGCCAATGGCCCACCCAGTCCAACACTCTGTCCCACAGTGGCCAAAAATACCAGGTGCCGTCAGGAGGTCCACCAGTGGGGACCCTCTTATCTGTATGCAATATTTGAGGAAATCTGTTTCAATGTATGTGAAGAAGCATGCATCTACACATGCAGAGTCTCTCTGTTCTCATATGTACCCAGAGTTGAGCTTGGTTGGTCTTGGGGGTGCTGCTGGACACAGGCTTCGTTCTCACCTCTGTTTGTTAGCTCTCGCATTACTGTGCTGATTTGCTGCCATTGGGCTCTTTTTGTAGCAGGAGCTCCTTTGCATATTAGGCGACACACCCCTACTGTAGCCAATACTCAAAGAGCTTACAGAGCTCTTCTTACAGCTCTTGGAGGATTGGCTACATAAGGGGTGTGTCACCTAATATGCAAAGGAGTTCCTGCTACAAAAAGAGCCCATTCTTGCCACCTTGATCCAATCTCAGCTTCACTTATGCATCTTAACTATGACTGGTCCCTCCAAACCCCCCCCCCCAAGTCTTCCTGCACGTAAGGCTTGAAGATACCTTGTTTCAATTTGTCAGAGGAAGCGTGCTTGCACGCAAAAGCTTACACCTTAAATAAAACGCTGTTGGTCTTAAAGGTGCCAATGGACTCAGACGTTGTTCTGCTACTTCAGGCCAACATGACGACCCACCAATGCTCCCTCTAAGTCTCGTGAGCAAAAATTCTCCTTGGTGAGCGACTGGCATTATAGTTGTGAGCAAGCATACATTAGTTTGCTCTGGGGCCATCCTTCCTGAGCTAGGGCAAAAATCTGTGAGCTGGAGGCTAAAAACCTGTGAGCTAGCTCACACTAACTCTGCTTAGAGGGAACACGGCAACCCACCTGAGAGTCCCTGTTTAGCTTCTGGGATTGGGCTAGCTTGGGCCATCCAGGTTAGGGCTTCTGGTGCACAGGCACTGATATACATTTATACTCTGTATAATGGCTGATACCAAAATGCCCAAATGAGAAGTCCACCCCAACCTTGTGCACTGGCAAGAGAGAGAGGGGAGAGATCCAGGCTGGGATGCTGCCCCCTTTCGGCTTGCCCTGAACGCATCTTCCCCATTCGCTGTGCCCTCAAGAAACAGTTCCCAGTTCCACTCACCCGCTTGCCTTTCTCTCCAATGAGGCCCAGGGGCCCTGGGAATCCAGTCGAGCCCTGTGGGAAGACAGCCCAGAGTAGAGCAGATGATGACCAAGGGTGGCCATCCCTTCCTCCAGCCAGACATCTCCCTCGCACTCACCTTAGGTCCCTGGCGGCCAGGGTGGCCTGGCAAGCCCGGCACCCCCAACTTTCCCTAAAGGAAGAAGAGGCGGTCAGAGCCCGGATTAGCCCAGGGGGAAGGAAAAAACCCAGACACCAGGAGGTTCATGGAGATCGGTCCTCACCTTCTCGCCAGCTGGGCCAGGATGACCTGCTTCCCCCACAGGACCTGCTTGCCCTTTCAGGCCCTCGGTGCCATCCTCGCCACGTGTCCCCAGTGGGCCACCATCACCCTTTTGAGAAACGGAAAAGTTAAGAGAATCAGTGGTTGTAGGACTCCAGGCTTAAAAGATGCTCCAGCTGCATGTTGAGAGACATCCTTCCATCACCCCACCAAAGTACTAGAACTCTGGGAAACGAGGAAGGTCAGCACAAGAACCATTTCAGAACTTGACTATTTGGCACCTTTTTTTGGCAAAAAAAGTATAATTTGTCCTGGGGTGGGCAGGGAACCTTTTGTAGAATTTACAGCACTTTGTTTGTTCTTAGCTACCAGCTGCAACTATTTGGAGCCCAGTGCTCTGGGATCAGGGCCGTAGCTGGCGTGGGACCCACGAGGCGATGCTCTTCCAAAATTTGCAATGCCCCCCCCCCCTTGCATGGCAGAGTGGGAATTCATACCTGGGTTTGCCAGACCCTAGTACTGACACTGTCCATGACACTACATTGGTTTTCATGTGTCAGCAGAGACTGACAGAAGAAAGAGAACATGTTTTTCTTTCAAACTGCCAAAACAAACCTGAGCTCCTCTTGAGAAGCCTGCAACCATGGTGGTCTAAAATTCTGATGTTGGGAAAAGGGATTGCAGAACAAAATGCTGCATTTTGTGTCAATCCATAACAACAGAAAAAGTTTATGACCAGAGTGGGCTATATGGTCTGCACTGCTTGTTTCTCACAGGATAAGGAAGGATGTTTTGGGAGAAAGCAAAGAATTCTTCTTTCCTCTGAGTGGGTCTAGTATTCTGTCCCGGTCCCGACGTCCCGGGCCTCCTCGACACAACCCCTCCCGACAGCGGAACCGCACACATCCCACTCACCGCGTCCGCTACGAGGCCCCCAGCTGAGGGGCAGGCGACGCCGGCTCACGAGGGGGATGGGGGGGCCCGAACGGGGTGCCGTCCTACGGCGCAACCCCTCGGTCGCCGGGCGCGCCCTCGGACCCGCAGCTGGAGGGCCGGCTTGTGGGAGGCGCAGAAGGCAGCGGGGACGGTGGGTCCGGGGTGGTCCGGCACGGCTGTGCTTCCCGCGCCACCCGGCATGAGCCGGGCGACAAGCTCTACCCCGGCACAGGACGGGACTGGAGAGCCCCGCCCTGGCTGGGCATCTGAGTATTTATGTGGGGGCGGGACTAGGGATGATGGACACCAGGGTGTCCAATGGGACGAGGGACTGGAGGGAGAAGGGTATAAAAGGGGAACAGGCAAGGAGGCCGAGGAGGAAGATCTGCCGAGTTGAGACGGGGTGCGTGAGGAGCCGAAGTCGGAGAGAGATACGACTCGGCTAACGCCCCCACAAGACGTGTGCAGTAGGGAGCGAGAGGCTTGGGCCGGTGACTGAACCTGGCGGCCTAACTCCCATTCTGAGGCTTCCGTTCCCCTGGGGACTCGGGGCAGCGGTAGGCGACGGCGTCTGGGGGCGACGACGACCCGGCCGTGCGTGCCCGATCGTCACAAACTTGTAATACCAAACACCTCCCCCCATCTGGCCAAGTGAGAGGTGGAAGCAGTGAGCCAAGCGGGCAGGGCTAGGGTGTAGACAAGGCCCATCCTCCCTGGAACCTTTTTGCCCCAGTCGCTGGCCTCGCCCTTGAAGGTGCCTGTTTGGGCCTCAAGTCTGCAGTGCCTGGCCACTCCAGACAGGCGCCCTTTGGCAAGCAAGCCCATCCCCTCGCCTGGCCTGCAAGCATCCTTCTGGCTGAGGCCAGCAGGCACTGTGGCTCAGGCTGCCCCTCCCCCGGAAAGGTTGCAGGACCACCCTTTTCTCCCTGCGCTGTTGGCTGCGGCGCCTCCTTCCCCTCCCTCCATGAGATGCAGACTGACACCGAGCTCTAGCGCACCACCTTCAATCCACTCATCCAGTACAGGTGCTCCAGCCAGCTGCAGGTGGGTGCCCCTTGCCCATCCGTCCCTTCTCTCACCCTGTATTTATTTCATGGAAGGTTCCTTACAACTCAGGGTGACCCCGTCGCATTTGCAATTAATTATTTAATTTATTGTATTAATTTAATTTGCCATGACATATATGTCTAGATAGGTGAGGTAGCAAGCAGTTACTGGATCTAGATCAGAATGATCTATGTATGTAAGTCTTAGCTGTCATTCTAAGTGGTTAAGGCAATTACAGCCAGGTGCTAAACTACCAGGTGATACTCTTCAGGCATTGTTAGAGTAGGTAATTAATGTATCCTGTTAGTGATTGGCTATCAGCTTGATCAGCTGGGGGAGGGGGGACTTAGTTCTCTCCAACTAAGGCATGTTATGCTGTGTGACAGTCTGTATAATCTCTGTGTAAATATTCACCATTATCTCTACATAAACTTTATGCACTTTCATCACCAGTTAGTCTCCAGCTTCTTCCTTTATTTACTGCACCCAATAATGACTCCCTCTTCCCCCCCCCCCATGAGAAAAAGGTCTAGCTATAGGGCTGTCTTAGATACTGAGATTTTTGAGGCTCTAAGGTTTTTTCAGCCTTTTCTGGAACCAGACACCACAAACCACAGCTCTGCAGGGTGTGGTGTTTTTATATATCTCTGTGTGTGTTTGTGCGCTTGAATGTTTTTCAGGGAGGTGGCTTGATTAGCCTGACTTTGCGTCCCGCCTCTGGTATTCCTTGGGGGTCTCCCTTCCAAGTGTTTGCCCGAGTTGGCCCTGCTTAGCTTCCGAGATCTGAAGAGCTCAAACTCGCCTGGCCTATCCAGGTCAGGGCACAGTGGGTTTTTTTTAATTACCCCAAACAGAAAGGAATAAAGCATATCCATGCCAAGTCTACAGTTAAGCTTCTGTAAAAGGTTTCCAAGTATCTAAAACTATATCCTTGAGCAATTGTCTCTATATTCAAATGTTGATACGGTTGCAAAGTCCTCAATCTACTGGATTACCGTAGGTGGGCATTTATCTCTCTAATGTTGTAATATAAGTCTTTTAACAACAGTAAAGGCACAGAGGGTCCATTTTGGTTGACCATCAGTTAGCCTCCAGGAGATAGGCGGATAGTTAAAAAGTACATAAGCATCCTCAAAAATCAATGACTATTCCAATACAAAATTAATATGAGTACTTCCTCCCCAAAAGACTGAATAACTGGAAAGGCATATATTTAAGAGACCCATCTTGTATGTACAGTACCAACAATTAGACACGTTACTTAGTCCTTCATTAAAAAAAGTGTTGTGATATTTAATATATCCTACACTTTTTTTTTTTTTGCTGAATAAGTTGCAGCTTAAACACAGAAACAACAGGTATAAAATTTAGGGCTATAAACCACTGCTTTGGCAAAACAGGGTAACCTAATTCCTTGTTTCATTAACTTCTGAGCCTTTAAAAATCATGATTATTGACCAACATACCAAATAGTTATAAACAAATATTGGGGGGGGGGGGGGTTTTGGCAATGTAACTAACATGACCAATAAAGCATCTTGGGGACTCAATGGGTGCGGTCGGACGCGCCATTTGATCTGGTATTCAGAATTGAATTCAGAATAGAATTGAATTCAGTTCAGAAATGAATTTTATCTGCACGATCACACAGTCAACATCTGCCTCCCGTACCCAGCCGTCACTTTCTAGCTCAAAACTGCTTTAACCCGGAGTATTTTGATACCAGGTCCTCAAGTGGTGTTTTCCTGATTCTCCGGTTTCAGCCGCACTTTTCTGACATCTGATCGCTCCTCCAGTGTCGAGCCACTTCCTGTTTAAACCCCCTCCCCACTCGAAAGCTGCCCGAGGCTTCCACTTTTCACCCACCATTTTTTTTTAAAGCGTTGGCGGTATGCGCATAGGCGGAGCTCCGCCACCGCGTTATTAAAAACAATGTTTAAACGGTGCCTAGTTTTAGCATTTAGATGAGTTCGGGATCTCACAGAGGCCATTTTCGGGGTAAACGTTTAAAGGGAAGTGTTCCTTTAAAGTTTAAAGGGAAGCGTTACAGCAGTCGGGTTGAAGAGGAAATCGCTGTTCTGCGCAGGCACAAAAATTTTAGTTCTACAGATGGCTGCCTGTGTGCATGCCCAAACTGAGAGAGAGAGAGAAACAACACTGACGCATGTGGATGGTGGGGAGCGATGTGGCTGCGCAGCGATCCGGAGCAAGGAGGTGAGTGTGGTCGCGATTCTCCAGGTTAAAAAAACCCGCATCAGGGCTGGAGCCATTTAAACTTCTCCCAGCATGCCGTCTGACTGCACCCATTGTTTTCCTAACAAACCCAGTGCAGGGTTGGAGGACAACTTGACCCTGGGTAGAGCAAGCTAAATCCTGCCCTAGCATCCCAGGATGCTCTTGTGCCAGCACATGCAGCAGTGTTCCTTGGGCAGTGCAGTCTTATATGTCCACACTACAAAAGCAAAGATGCTGCTTGCTATGTGTAGATGTAGGACTGCTATCATTATGATCCACGTGACACCTCCCCGTCTCTTGGTTGATCATGGTCACGAAGGAGTCTGAATGGCTCAGATTGTGCCTCCTTAAAGAGGCCCCTCTCACACTTTGAAAACTTCAGGCACAGAGGGAAGGGTATAGCTCACCCGGTCACCCTTGGGTCCCATGTCACCCTTGAAGCCAGGGAATCCATCTTCTCCCTGTAAAGGGACAAAAAGGTTAACATGGCTAGAACGTAAGCACCTGGCTTGCCAATTCTGAGAAAATGCGTATCTACCCTGTCCTAGTTCAGAAGTTCTCAGCTAGTATAGCATCCCAGTTTGGTTGATTATCATGGGTCTTTACCCTTGACTCCGAACCTTTAGAACTCTATGAAGTGTTAAAACCTTTTTTTTGGGGGGGGGGGTCCTCAAGCTCTGACTGCTTAGAAGCCGATATAGATTCCTACATAAGACAACACAATAGGGCTTTGAAGGCAGGAGACCTTCAGAGGTGTTTTGCCATTTCTTGCCTCTGTATAGCGACACAGGTATTCCTTGGTGGTCTCCTTCCACCCAAATACCAACCAGGGCCGACCCCACTTAGCTTCTGAGATCTGACAAGATCTGGCTAGCATGGGCTATCCATGTCCGGGCTATCATAAATTAGGTTCCCAGAATATGGTTGGCAAACAGATGATCAGCAAGCACATGAAGCAGTAACCTTGCTACACTTGGTCTGGTCGGCATCTGGTGAGAAGAGTTCCTGAGGATCCTACATAAGCCATCGTGACTTCCATGATAGAAGGAAGGTGGAGGATAAATGCAATATGATGTGCTTGCAAAATTCTGAATGTCTACTGTGTGCTCCCAATACGAATCTCCGCAACGTTCCAAATGGTAGATTGCTGTTGGACAATTTTAGAAGGGGGGGGGGGACACTGCCATAAAATTCATCAGCTTGATTAAAAAGTATCCCTTGGCATCAAATGTCAAGAGCAAAACTGGGGAGGGGGGGGGAATAACAAAACTGGATGGATTTCAAATCTGTGCGAAGTTTCATCATAGCTAAGAACGACTTTCCATCTCGAGCCTATTTGACAATGGAAAATTATTTTTACTTAGGGACTGATGCTACCACAGACTTCTTGGACCTGCAACCTAGACAGGTTGCTCAGGGCCAGTCTTAAGACAGTGGGCAATCAGGGTAGCTGCCCTGGATCTCATGCTGGGGGGCAGCCCCCCCCCCCATGGAGAAGGGAAAACAAAAAAGAAGAGCTGGTTCGGGCAGCTGGCTCCACAGTTAGAAGAGAAGAAGAGGAGATTGGATTTATACCCCACCCTTCACTACCCAAAGGAGTCTCAGAGCGGCTTACAAACTCCTTTCCCTTCCCTGCTTCACAACAGACACCCTGTGAGGTAGGTGGGGCTGAGAGAGCACTCTTGAGAACTGTCCTTGGGAGAACAGCTCTGAAAGAACTTGTGACTGACCCAAAGTCACACCAGCAGCTGCATGTGGAGGAGTGGGGAATCAAACCAGGTTCTCCCAGATTAGAGTCCGCGCTCCTAAGTACTACACCAAACTGGTAGCCCCGTGTCTGCCCTGTCCAGGCCTCAGGCAGCCATCTTCTGTCACTTGTGCCAGCAGCTCCTGCTCACCTTTTTTACAGGGTGAGGGCAGCCCCTTGCATGGCCCAGGCGGGGTGGGGAAGGGGTTCCAGCAGTGCTACCTGCAGTGATTCTGTGGCCCTATCCTGGACTTTTGCCAAGGGCCCCAGAATCACTAAAATTGCCCCTGAGGTCTCTGCCCTTTGGCTTTTTATACTCAGTATGAATCACGTACAACAGAATCAAAACTCTGGAAGGGAATCACATGACCAGGGAAAGTTCATTTCATCCCTACCCTGGTTCTTACACACATTGGCTTCCCCAGTGACTAACCTATGTAACACAGAGCAAAGATTACAACAAGGGGAGACAGCAGGAGCAGACACAATGCAGACAGGGAGTGGTTGGAATCCATGGGACCCCTGGCCTAACTCCTACACCCCCCCAACCAGTGTTCCCTCTAAGCTGAGTTAGTGTGAGCTAGCTCACAGTTTTTTAGCCTCCAGATCACACATTTTTGTCTTAGCTCAGGAAAGATGGCTCCAGAGCAAACTAATTTTATGCAGCAGCCAAACTACCTGCTCACAACTTTAATGCCAGTAGCTCACAAAGTAGAATTTCTGCTCACAGGACTCCACAGCTTAGAGGGAACATTGCCCCCAACCCCATCCCTTGGAGACACTTACCTTCTCACCTTTGCTTCCTTTCAGGCCTCTCACTCCAAAGGCCCCCTGTGGGAATGCGGAAAAGAAAGACAACCTTCACTGGGGAAGAACATAGCCAGCATTTCGTATTTACACCAGAGTCCTCCTCCCAGTCCACCACGGGATTATGCTGGATCTGGGGTCACCTGGGGAAGTACACAGTCCAGAGGGACAAGACCGACAGTGCAGTCCTAAGCAGAGTTGACTCCCTTCTACGTTTATTGACTTAAATGGATTTGCAGGGCTATAACTCTCAAGTGGTTAAGACGCTGAACTGCAGGCTGTGGAAGGTCGGTAGTGCAGCAGTTCGAGACCCGGGTACCGCATGACGGAGTGAGCTCCCATCTCTAGTTCCCGCTCCTGCCAACCTAGCAGTTTGAAAGCAAGAAATTGCAAGTAGATCAATAGGTACCACTTCGGTGGGAAGGTAACAGCGTTCCGTGCGCCTTGGTGTTTAGTCATGCCGGCCACGTGACCACGGAAACGTCTTCGGACAGTGCTGGCTCTTCGGCTTGGAAACGGAGATGAGCACCGCAACCCTAGAGTCGGATTCGACCGGCTTTCGAGCAAGGGAACCTTTACCTTTACCTAACTCTGCTTAGGACTGCAATGTAAGAAATCACGTCAGATGAGAAGCACTCTGCTTTGAAGATACCTAGCTTTGTGTCTTGCGCAGAAGAACCTTGCCCTTACAGTATGTGCTTATGCTGTCAAATCACTTCCCACTTATGGGAACCCTATGAATTGACAGCCTCCCAAGTATCCTATCGTTAACAGCCTTGTTCAAGTTTCACAGACTGAGGGCCCTTGGGGCTTCCTTGATGGAGTCCATCCATCTCATGTTGGGTCTTCCTCTTTTCCTGCTGCCTTCCGCTTTTCCTAGCATGATTGTCTTTTCCACTGAGTCTCGCCTTCTCACAAAGTGATCAAAGTACGATAGCCTCAGTTTAGTCATTACGCTACCCACTTCTAACTGCATTTTCTTGGAGGTAAACACCATTGGTTTCGGAGGAACTTATCACTCCAGTTGGCCATCTGACAGCAACGCTGATTCTGCGGTCTTAGGCAGATCATGAGAGGGAGGGCTGCCTCAGGGCTTAGTTCTCGTGGCCCTTTCTTACACGCCCAGGGAAATGCCGGTCACCACTTCGGGGTCAGGAAGCAATTTTCTCCAGGCCAGTTTGGCCAGGGATCCTGGAGGGGTTTTTTGTCATCTGGGCAAGGAGCAGGGATCACTGGGGTGTGTGTGGGGGGGAGGTAGTTGTGAACTTCCTGCATCGTGCAGGGGGTTGTCCTAGATGGCCCTGAAGTTCCCATCCAACATAGAGTCTCCTCAGGGGTGCAGCTCTAAGCTGAGGATCCAGCAGCATGGAGACACCCCCCCCAAAAAATTCTAATTCTGGTGCTAAAGGAAGAGGGAGGTGAGAAGGCTCTACCTTGACTCCACGGGGCCCTGGATAGCCAACAGGTCCTGCTGCACCAGATGGACCCTGGAAATGAAAGAGTTTTAAAACATGTCTCCCAAACTTTGCTTGAAAAGATTAATAACCACAGTTGCCCTGAAACTGCAGGAGCGAGGGGGAAGGATATTTGGGCCTCTGCAATTAGCTTCGGAACGAAGGTCCACTAGGATTACTGGACTCCCTCTCTCTCTCAAAAAAAAAAAAATACACCATAGCAAGAGTTAGACCAAACCGGCTGCAGTCACAGACAGCTGCAGGAAGCTGCATGTAAGAACTCTGCTTCAAGTAAGGTGGCCAACTGCCTGGAGAGGAAAAAACGCCATGTCTTAATGGGAAGGTATTTATCGGGTGATTCCACAATAAAAGCCTCTGCTGCCAATTTCCATACATTTGTTGTTGTTGTTGTTCAGTCGCAGTCGAGTCCGACTCTTCGCGACCCCATGGACCAGATCATGCCAAGCCTTCCGGTCTTCCGCCGTCCTCTGAAGTTTGCTCAACTTCATGCTCGTTGCATCGATGACCCTGTCTAACCATCTCATCCTTTGCCGTCCCCGTCTTCTTTGACCTTCAATCTTTCCCATACATTAAGCCTCTATTAAATAAGACAGGGCATTTCTCTCCAGGCCTGTCGGCAACCCTAGTTCCAGCTGCCTGTTGTCATATGACCACTGGCATGAGGAAAAGGACATTCTGGGCTCCGTTCACTGCCTCCTTCATCAAGAAAAGCCACAGGGTGGCCGGATCACTTCCATCTAAGCAACAGCACACTGTGCAGTCTTTCAGGTTCTCCAGAATTCTTCATCAGGCTAGACGTTCAAAAGCAAGAAAACAAATGGTATGTGTGTGTGTGTGTGTGTGTGTGTGTGTGTGTGCAGTGTTCCCTCTAAGCTGAGTTAGTGTGAGCTAGCTCATGGTTTGTTAGCCTCCGGCTCACGCATTTTTGTCTTAGCTCAGGAACGATGGCCTCCCGAGCGAACTAATTTACGCATCAGCCAAATCGCTCACAACTTTAATGCCAGTAGCTCACAAAGTAGGATTTTTGCTCATAAGACTCCACACAGCTTAGAGGGAACATTGTAAAATTGGGGGGGGGGGTCTTCAGGCTGAGATTGTGCTGCCTCTTTCTCTGTGGGAAACAGATCGCACCCCCAGCAGGATTAGGGGTCCCAAATCCCCCCGGGGGGCGGAATTCCCCCCGGTTTCGAGCCCCGATTCCCGCTCCCGCGGAATCGGGGCCCGGGGGAAAACCCACCCCCGCGCGTCACCCGGAAGTCACGTCACACGCTGGGGGCGGGGCGTCGCCATTTGAGGGGAAAACTCTTTGCGTGTGACGTCACTTCCAGGTGACGCGCGCAGGGCGCGCGCGCACAAAGAGGACGCCGGCCAGGAGCCCCCCGCTCCCAGCAAAAAGTAAGTTGGCAACCCTAAGCAGGATTAAGCAAAAATGAATGCCGTCCAATGGAAAATACAGTCTTTTTTTGTGTATTTTGCTGCTACTCCTAGACAGTCATGGGCAAAACTTGGGACATGCGAGCTACACCCTGCACCCACGGAAATCAACAAAGCATCCTACACAAGATGGGGGGGGGCTCATCACCACAGCATAAAGACAACCCCCCCCCCCATTTTTCTTACTTTCTAATATCCAGCCTGATGGAGAGCTCTGGATAACTCAAAAATGTGCCCAGGGTGTTGTGTTATTTTTGTTGGTCTTAATACATGGCTTCTGTTTTCTGATTGTGCCATGGACCAATGTGGCTATCTACTGCTTTGTCTTCTGGCCAAGGACGGGACCAGGTCACATACTTTTTGTGCTGCCGAAGGATCCCTTTTTTTTCACAAGTAGCAAGCAAACAAGGGTTCTACGCAACATTTAACACAGCACTGTATTTCTTTAGAAATGCTGGTGATGCCCACCCCAAAGGACAAGAGCCCAATATAGGTCTACTCAGAAGCAGTGTTCCCTCTAAGCTGAGTTAGTGTGAGCTAGCTCACAGTTTTTTAGCCTCTGGCTCACTCATTTTTGTCTTAGCTCAGGAAGGTTAGCTCCAGATTAAACTAATTTATGCAGTAGCCAAATCACCTGCTCACAACTTTAATGCTAGTAGCTCACAAAGTAGAATTCTTGCTCACAGGGCTCCATAGCTTAGAGGGAACATTGCTCAGAAGTAAGCCTCCTTCTGCAAAACTCCTGCTCATCCTAGATTTCGCCTTTGGTTCCTTTAGCAAACGCACACACTATTTCTTGCACTCTTCAAGCAAGCCCTTTTTTACAATATTCAGGCACACTTAGTCATCAGCTGTTAGGGGAAAAGGATCATTTTTTTATTTTTTTGCAAAAAGCCATAAATGTACTTTAAAAAAATATTATTTATTGTTGTAATAATGTGATTACAAAATAGCTATAATTAAAAAAAGAAAGAAAATCTATGCCTGGGCTTGCTGTAAAGTGGAAAAACAACAACATGCAGGCCTTAACCTTCCTCTTCCAACAGCAGCTGGTAATTAACCATTTATTCATGAGCACTGAGGGACTAAATGGTAGAGAACAGGAAGTAACTAATTAGATAGAACAGAGAAGCACTTTAAAAAGACAGTTGCCCCAGGAAGCCACAGGAGAGCTTTTACAGTCCACATGGGATGCCTGGTTCTGCAATTACATTTTAAGTTGGGAGGGGAAAAATCACCACAAATCAAGTCAGGGGGAAAAAAACACAGGAGGAAAGAAAACCGGCAGGAGATACTGGAGTGCGACAGTCTGATCACTCTGCATGCCGCTACACCCTCTAAACCTCACTAAACACCACTCTCCCAGGTAGGGACGGAAACGAACCTCATTTTTGCGGTTCAGTTTGTGGTTCGTGGCTGAACCACGAATCGAATCACGAACCCGTACAAACGGAGGTTGGTTCGCGAATCGACCCAATTTGTATTGGTTTGTGAGCCATGTAAAGTTTAAATTCGCGGAAGTTCATGGCCATTCTTCAGTTTGCGAACATTGCTTTGCGAACCATGAACCAGCCAAATTCATGACAAACAGAGGTCATTTCGGGGGGGGGGGGTCGGGGGGGGTCGCCTCGGGGCACATGATGAAGCCCCGCCCCCTGCTTCCGGCCGCCCCGCTTCCAGCCCTCATTCAGCCAGGAGGAGGCAGGAGAAGAGGGAGGGTAAGTTGCTTCCTCCCTGCCTCTCCCCACCCCTGCCTGCCTGGGGCCAGGGAGGGCCTTCGTGGGGCTTCCTTGCACTCCCGCCGGCCTTGCAGGTCCACCGCCGGGCCCCTCATGGGGCTCGGCAGTGGAGCTGCAAGGCTGGCAGCAGCGGCCGGGACCGTTGGGGGCGGGGTGTGTGGCGTTATGACACACTTCCGGTGATGTCAGGGGGTGTGGCATATGCTAATGAGTTATGCTAATGAGTTCCCCTAGCTCTTTTTCTACGAAACGACCCCTGATGACAAACATGCCCATCCCTACTCCCAGGCTCTACTCGCAAGTATCCAGATATTTCCAAATTAGATCACTGTATAATTCAGATTATCCATATATAAAAAAATCAGTGAACAAATTGTGACAATATCAGATTGAAAGGCTAAATCTGAACTCTGGGCCTGTGCCTCTTGATAGTGCAAACTGCTTTGGTGGATAATCACCCAAACTCAGGGTCCCCAATCTTACCCCTGTGGCCACATTTGGAAACCTGAGAATGGGCGTCATCACAAAATGGCCACCATGGAGTGCTGGGGCAAGTGCTAAAATGCTGGCAGGTTGCAAGCCAAGCATCATTCTATGATGGAGGTAGGTGTTTCTGAACACACTCCCTGCAGACACAAAGGTAATGCCTCATGGGTGTGGAACAGCGGTCACTGTGGGTGTGGAGGGGGAGGTATTCGTGAATTTCCTGCATTGTGCAGGGGGTTGGATTAGATGACCCTGCAAGTCCCTTCCAACTCTATGATTCTATGATTCATGAAGCACTTCCCGATCCCCTGAAGTCATGGAAAGCTACTATTGGTTTAGGGGAAGAGACATGTTGTATATGACGCAAATGGGTGCGAACCCCATTGCAGATGCCATCAGTTGATGGATTGGTTTATCCCAATTTGCACTTCACTTCTGAGTTTTTATCATGGGTGGGGAGGGGAGATCACATCTGCAGCTTATGGTCTTTAGCTCTCTCTTTACCATGCTCTTCTGGCTCAGGCTTACCTGGGCTCCTTTCTCCCCAGGTGGTCCTTCTCTTCCTGGGTGACCCTGAAAAGCAATACAAAGATACATGGCTGAAGGATGCACCTGTCTGGAAAAATGTTGCCTCCAGAAAGAAATAAAATGAAAAAGTAAACCTATCATTCTTCCATTTCTTACAGCTACTCCACAGGCAGGTGACTGATGGGGAAACACAAATGTTTCTCATTTTGTTTCTTTTTATATTTGTTTAGACTCTTGCCATCAGCTTTGATTCCCTGCATTTCATTGCTCATTTTGTAGACTCATTGGTACTGTGTCCTTGTGCCCTAGGGTTTTTACACATCATTACATATTTCTACTTACAACATACATCACTTGTACATATCATATACATGTATTGCTCCTTTACAGACAGGCTACTAACATGTGCGGTTTAAGATGATGTGAAGAAGGCGGTATGAAAAGAAAGCAGCACGTGTTTGATTCACGTGCAAGAGATGCCAAAATCAAAATGAGCCCTTTCAAGTTGGAACAGCATGGCTGAGAAATCCAAAATCATCTCAAGTAATAGGTCTTCTCTAACAGGTCTCATACTTACCGGGGGTCCATCCACACCAGCCAGTCCTGGAATTCCTGGTTTTCCATGTGGACCCTGACAAAAAATTTAAAAAAGGAATGCTCAGCTTTTTGTGTGTATAAGTTGTTTTTGATGGTTTGCTGTCTTGAAGACTTGGGTGGAAAGGCAGCTTAAAATGTTTTTAATTAATTAATTAAAAATATATAGGATCAGCTAGGGTTGCCAGGTCCCCCCAGCCACTGGCAGGGGATTGGGAGGGGGGAGGGTTGGCAAATTCTGGTTGGGAAACTCCTGGAGATTTGGGGATGGAGCCTGGGGAGGACAGGGACATCAGTGGGGTAAGATGCCATAGAGTCCACCCTCCAAAGCATCCATTTTCTTCAGGAGAATTGGCCTCTGTAGTCTGGAGGGGAGGCGTAATTCTGGGGGATCCTGAGGTCCCACCTGGGGGCTGGCATCCCTAGAATCAGCAGAACTGGCCTAGATCCTGAGATTTTTTTTTCTAGCAAGGCCTTACTTAGCACCCCATCCATTTGTCAGGTGGCATCATCTGACAGAGCCTTTTCAATGGTGGCACCAAGATTATCGTATTCCCTCCCTCAGGAGGCTCAACGAACTACCTCCCTGGCAGTCTTTAGAAAGGCTGTCAAGGCTTATTTATTCTGCCTCACCTTTGCTTGACTGCCTTATGGGAACTCTAGGGTTGGATCCTGTGTTAAAATTCTACTCATGGAAGGGGGTTGTCAGAGGTTCCTACCATCATGCTGTAGACCTTTGACCCTTTGTCATGAGCCTAGGCCTGCATAGTGAGGCCTAGTGGCCCCGGGGAAGCCTGTACTAGAGTAGCTATAGGGCCTACATTTTCCAGACCCCCTTTGGACCCTGTGATTAGTTAGCAGGGGATCTGGAGGGAAAACCTGCACCAGTAGAGGAGTAGGGGGTGGTGCCTGGGAAGAAGGGATAAAAGGCCTTGCCCAAAAAGGGAGATGGTTCGCTCCTAGGGAGTAGAGCTGTGGAGAGTGTTAGATCGCGCTAACAAAGGACTCGTACAGTGATTCAGCAAGTGATTCAGCTTTATTGGAAGTAACGAGCAAGCACTAACTCAGTAAGAAACCAGAACAGAAAACAGTGGGAGCTTATGCTCCTTTTAAACATAACCGGGCTAATGTAGCCACGCCTATTTACAAATAACAACCAATGAGATTGCTAGAATAAAGACCAATGGGAGTCTTTCCCTCCTAGGGAATGGTATCGTTCTGATTGGTCGCTGTTACGAAGCGACCAATAGGAAGTTCGCTCAGAGGAGCCCTGGTCTGGCTCGAAGCTTAACAGGGGAGTCCTATGAGGTGATTCATGTAATCATTTCAATACATTACAATTCCTCCCCCCTAAGTTAAGCCATCATCCCAATTGTTTTATTATTTACAAACATGCAATCAACCTTTGTACATCAGTTATTCCAACAGTATTTACACTCATAGTCCTTCAGATAAGTCGGCATTTGCCGCGAACGCTGGGACCTGCGGAGCGGTGCAGGCTCCACGGGCAGACAAGGTTGTGGGTCAGAGTGGGGTTCACTACAGCCTGGATCAGGCACAGACTCGACTGGGATTTCAGCCCCGCACACAGGGTTCTGCCCTGACTCGGGGACAGTACCGGGCCTTTCGGTACTCACCGCCTGCTCTGGGGGTGTCCACTCGACATCAGGGGATTCAGCCGTCGGAGAGTCAGCGCTGTCCCTAGCCCAACGTCTCCTTAACTGATCTATGTGGCGCCGCCATATTCGACCGTCAGCTAACTGCACCACATACATTCGAGTACCCACAGAGTCGGATATAACCCCAGGAAGCCATAAGTGCCCGTTTGCATAATTTCGTGCGAAAACCTTGTCCCCTTTTTCAAACATGCGCACCTTCGGTTGCGCCGTGGTACGCTCGGATTGCTCTTCAGTGAGGTCTGGGTGCATTCGGTTCAAACGGGTCGTGAGTCTCCGCCCCATTAACAATTCGGCCGGACTACGGCCTGTAGCACTACAGGGGGTGGTGTGCTGCAGCAAAAGAAAGGAGCCCAGCCTCTGGCTCCAGTCCCCTTCGTCCATTTTACCCAGGGCCTCTTTGGCCGTCCTGACCATCCGTTCGGCTTGGCCATTAGATGCCGGATGGAAAGGGGCCGAAGTCATTTGGCGTATGCCATTACTCGTGAGGAAGAGCCTAAATTCCTCAGACACAAATTGAGGCCCGTTGTCACTGACGATGACGTCAGGCAACCCGTGGGTGGCAAAAAGTCGGCGGAGCGCATGGATCACAGCAAGTGATGTGGTCGATTTCATATGCACGACCTCCAGCCATTTGGACATAGCGTCCACCACAATTAGGAACATTTGCCCTTGGAGAGGGCCAGCAAAATCTATATGCAATCTGGCCCAGGGTTTACCAGATGACTCCCAGCCTTGGGGTGTAGCTTGTGGGGGATCGGGTCTGACTTGCTGGCATTTGGGACACCCTCGTACCCATTCTTCGATCTCTTTGTCCAGCCCCGGCCACCAGACATACCCTCTGGCCAACGCTTTGGTGTGTACCATACCGGGGTGACCCTCGTGCAGCGACTCTAACACTCTCGTCCTGAGTTTGTCAGGAACCACCACCCTGTTCCCCCATAATACACAGCCCTTAGAAATGGATAGTTCATTTTGACGGCTTTTGTAAGGGCCGAACTCCGGTTCAACGCTTCCAACCGGCCACCCCCTCCAAACCCAGTTTAATACTCGGGACAGCACGCTATCCTTGGCCGTGTGTGCTGCAATGTCCCTGGATGATACCGGGGGTCGAGGAAGCTCCTCAATTGCCAAGACCTCACAG
This sequence comes from Gekko japonicus, assembly GCF_001447785.1. Classification (NCBI taxonomy): domain Eukaryota; kingdom Metazoa; phylum Chordata; class Lepidosauria; order Squamata; family Gekkonidae; genus Gekko; species Gekko japonicus. The sequence continues at coordinate 192,113 of NW_015176053.1, read as the reverse complement.
GCGGGGGCAGGGTCTGCGCCAATGTCCGGCACCGGGCACCGGCTGAGGGCATCCGCATGCCCAATCGCTTTCCCAGGCCGGTGCTCTAAGTCAAAATCATAAGCCTGCAAAAATATCGCCCATCTAAGCATGCGTGGGGACATGATGTTTGGCAATTGCTTATCGGGCGCAAAAATCCCCAGTAGCGGCTTGTGGTCAGTGACCAGCAAAAATCGTCTGCCAAAAATAAAATCATGGAACTTTTTGACAGCCGCTACCAACGCCAGACCCTCCTTGTCTATCTGGGCATAGTTCCGCTCTGCCGCAGATAGTGATCTAGAATAAAAAGCGATAGGCGCTTCGCTCCCATCAGGCATCAGATGGCTTAAAACTGCGCCTACTCCAAAAGGTGAAGCGTCAGCAGCTAACACCAGGAGCTTGTGTTCATCATAATGCGTGAGTACGGCATTAGATGTCAGCAGCTCCTTGACTCCCACAAAAGCCTTTTCCTCGGCCTGCCCCCACTTCCATTTTGCCTCCTTGTGCAAAAGCGCGTGCAAAGGGGCCGCCACTGATGCCTTATGCGGTAAAAACGCATGATAAAAATTCAGGAGTCCTAAAAAGGATTGGAGCTCCTTCTTACTCACCGGCCTGGGGGCGTTTTGGATTGCAGATACCTTCTCATCCGTGGGGTGGACTCCCTCTGCGTCAATGCGAAACCCCAGGAAGTCCACACTTTCCACCCCGAGCGTGCATTTTGAGCGCTTAACTCTGAGACCGGCATTTTGAAAACGCCTGAGGACCTCTTTAACCCGGTCCAGTAGTTCCTGTTCAGACCCGCCCGCAATCAGCACGTCGTCAAAATAGGGCACTGTGCCAGGTACCCCCCTTAGTAGACGTTCCATGAGGCCCTGAAAAATCCCAGGTGCTACGTTGACCCCGAATTGCAGCCTGTTCACTTTAAAAGCCCCTTGGTGGGTTACAATTGTTTGGGCCTCGGCAGCCTCCGGGGTGACAGGCAACTGCTGGTATGCCTGGGCCAGGTCAAATTTGGCGAAAATCTTGCCACCCCCCAGGGAAGCCAAAATGTGGCTTATTACCGGGACCGGGTACGAATGTTGCTGCAGCGCCTTGTTAATCGTACATTTGTAATCGGCGCATAGTCGTATGGACCCATCTGATTTGACAGGGGTTACGATCGGGGTCTCCCATTTGCTGTATGGTACTGGCTCTAAAACCCCTTGCTCAACTAGTTTGTCAATCTCTTTTTCCACCTTATGTTTGAGAGACACAGGTACTTTCCGATACTTCAACCTAATAGGTTTGACTGACGGATCTAAGTCAAACGCAACCGGGGGGCCCTTGTACCTCCCCAACCCTTCGGCAAATACATCAGGGAACAGGTCGTACAGCATGCCCCATTTATTTTCAGACATCCTGTTAATCCCAGAAATACCAATGCCCAATGGCTCAAACCAATCTAACCCTAGCAGGTTAACCCGGTCTCCCTCTGCAATCAGGAATGACAGTTTAACACATTTCCCCTTATACTCAACAGTAACAGAGTCCCGTCCGGCCAAGGGAATTCGGTTGCCCTGGAAGTCGGACACTCTGGTTCCCGCAGGCTGGAGCCGCCGCCGGCTTCGGTTCGGGAACAACTGGCGCCAGGACGCGGCAGAAATCACCGTCACGGACGATCCTGAGTCCACCTCCATTGTACAGGGTCGGCCGTCGAGGAGTGGAGTCACGGTGATCTTGCCCTGGCTGCTGGTGCGATTTACGGCCGATGCGCTCGACAAGGTCGCCGTCAACTGGCAGCTTGCTTCCGATGCTGAGGAACGGGTCTTGCCTTGGGTGCTGACTGGAGTGCCCCTCTGCGCTGACCGGTTGTTAGTTGAGGGATCCTTCTTTGCTGATCTGCAGACTCTGGCCAGATGACCACGCCGCCCACACGCTCTGCAGTCGACATCACGAGCCCAACAGGAGTCGCGCTGGTGTTTCCCGCCACAACCGGAGCAAGGCTTGACGTTGGTAGTCTTCGCTGGGGTCCGCTTGCCTCGAACCGCGTTGACGTCATCATCCGCGTCTTCGCCCTCGCTGTCTCGTTGAGCGTGTATACTGGGCTCTGCCACCCGCTGGCGGACCTCCTTCGTGGACTTCTCCGCTGCTTCCGCGGCCACGGCCTCTTCGTAGGCCACTGCCCAGGTCAGGGTGGTGCGGGCGAACAGCCTCTGTTGCAGCCTTTCATCTTTGAGACCGCAGACGAGACGGTCTCTGAGGGCTTCCTCCACGTTGTGGAAATTACATGGCCGTGCGGCTTTGCGAAGGGCCGCCACGAAATCTGCGATGGTCTCGCCTCCGGCCTGGTTCCGCTTGTAAAAAGCGTGCCGGCAGGCGATCTCCGACGGTTGTGGAGAATAGTGAGCCTTAAGCTTCTCCGTGATGTCAGCGTAGGTGACAGTCTTTATATCAGTTGGGGCCACCAACGACCTGGCTATGTCGAAGGTCCCCTTCCCGCAGGAACTCAGGAGGCACGCCCGTTTCTTGGCCTCGTCTGTAATGTCGTGTGTCTCCAGATGGAACTCGAACCTGGACAGGTAGGAGTCCCAGTCTTCTGAGGAGGGTTCGAAGCACTCGAACTTCTGGCTTCCAGCCATCGTGGGAGACTTGGGCACCGGAGCTGGTGGCGCCTCCGCCGGATCGGCTGCTGTGCTCTGCTCGCTTTCTTCCGAGTCCGAAGTGTGGATGTCCGCAGGGCTGCCTACCTGCTCTAACATCCCACCTTCGTCGCCAATTGTTAGATCGCGCTAACAAAGGACTCTTAGAGTGATTCAGCAAGTGATTCAGCTTTATTGGAAGTAACGAGCAAGCACTAACTCAGTAAGAAACCAGAACAGAAAACAGTGGGAGCTTATGCTCCTTTTAAACATAACCGGGCTAATGTAGCCACGCCTATTTACAATTAACAACCAATGAGATTGCTTAGTTAAGGACCAATGGGAGTCTTTCCCTCCTAGGGAATGGTATCGTTCTGATTGGTCGCTGTTACGAAGCGACCAATAGGAAGTTCGCTCAGAGGAGCCCTGGTCTGGCTCGAAGCTTAACAGGGGAGTCCTATGAGGTGATTCATGTAATCATTTCAATACATTACAGAGAGGCTGCTGCTGATGGAGAGATCCCTCAACCAGAAGGGATGAGTCTAGGGCTACCAAGTGGGGGCGGGGGGCGGGTAAGCCCCTGCTTCGGAGGCCCGATTTCCGCCGCCATGGAATCGGGCCCTGGGGGGAACTCCGCCCCCCGAAGCGCAGTATGGCTGCGTCACCAGAGGTGACGCAACCACGTCAATCACGTTGGGAGCATGGCCCCGATCGTCGGAGGTAAAACTCTATGGTTTTCCCTCCGACGATCGGGGCCACACCTTCAACGTGATTGACATTGCGCGTCACTTCCAGTGACGTGCTGGTGGCGCGCGCGCGCTTTGCATGCGCGCACACACATCAAAGAATGGCTCTCGGAACCCAGCAAGGCTCCCCCGCCGGGAAGAAAATTGGACTTGGCAACCCTAGATGAGTCAGTTTCAGGCCAAACACCAAGAGAGAGCTAGGAACAGTCTAGATCAGGGGGGGCCAAACCTGCTTAACGTAACAGCCACACAGAACAAACATCAGATGTTTGAGAGCTGCAGGACACGAACAATATATTACACACAGATTTTTATTGGAAAATATGCAAATTTGCTTTTTTATTAATATTAAATCAGACTGTGAAAGAGCCGCATGCGGCTCCCGAGCTGCAGTTTGGCCACCCCTGGTCTAGATAGACGCGTTAGGGCCCTTTTATTTGTTTGCTTACATACATTTACTGTTCTCATTATTCTACAAATTATTTGAAAACCAGCTGACATTAAAATTATTTGTTATTCCTGCCTGGGTCCTCACACCTCATTCGGTCACATGTAAAGTACACTCTATTGGGAAAGAATGGATATTAGGGGTCAGGTGGGTGCTCTGGGCCTCCCGAGGAGACCCGTACCCAGAGGTCATTTTGGGGGGGATCGCGGGGGATCGCAGTTCCCCTGGGTGAGGTACAGGGGGCGGGGCACATGATGAAGCCCCGCCCCCTGCTTCCGGCCGCCCCGCTTCCGGCCCTCAATTAGCTAGGAGGAGGCAGGAGAAGAGGGAGGGTAAGTTGCTTCCTCCCTGCCTCTCCCCACCCCTGCCTGCCTGGGGCCAGGGAGGGCCTTCGCGGGGCTTCCATGGGTGTGGCCTTATGACACACTTCCGGTGATGTCAGGGTGTGTGGCATATGCTAATGAGTTATGCTAATGAGTTCCCCTAGCTCTTTTTCTACAAAACGACCCCTGCCCGTACCCAGGGCCGTAGCCAGGATTTTTTTTTTACTTCAGTGGGCATTTAAATAAGTCGGGGGGGGGCACTGTGTCAGGAGCGACAAGAGAGTAAAAGGTTTTTTTTAAGTGTGTGCGAGACAGAGAGCTGGAGTAGGGAGCAGATGTGCCCTGTGGTGTGCCTTGCCCTCAGCCAGCCAGAGGTATACTGCTGGTAGGCAGGGCAGGGCAACGGCCCGGTGCAACTGTGGCACGCAACAAAAATAAAATAAACCAGCTGGATGGGAAGTCAGGAGGCCCGGATGGTAAGCCAGGGGAGGGGGCCTTGCCCCGAGATGCCCCACTGTAGCTACGGGACCTGCCCGTACCAGAGTGGTGGCAGTCTATGGAGAGCCTCCCCAATCACTACCTGTGACACCCCTTCAGGCTTATGTGTACATGTGCATGAACACATATGTATCTGCCTTATACTGAATCAGACCATTAGTCCATCAAGGTCAGTATTATCTACTTAGACTGGCAGTGCCAGGGTCTCAGGTGGAGGTCTTTCACACCACCTGCTACCTTATACTTTAACTGGAGATGCTGAGGATTGAACTTGGGACCTTCTGCATGCCAAGCAGAGGCTCTTCCACTGTGCCGCAGCCCCTCCTCTCCACAGGCTATTTCTGGGAGTCCCTTATCCAAGCAGTATTTGGGGGGGCATTTTGAGCTGTAGTGCGGGGGGGGGGAGTGAGGCACTCCTGTTCCACTGATGGAAATTCATTCCATCAGCAAAGATTTACTGCAGGATCCCGTACTCTTTTATCTGTTGCTGCTGAACCGGTTTTATGGCTTTTTCCGTTTTGTCTCTTTGATGGCTGTTTTATAAGTTATTGGGTCATGGTGGCTTTAACATTCATACTGCTGGAATGTTATTTTATTTAGGTTTTAACGTCCTGTGAGCTGCCACGGTGTGTTTGTTATGCTGTTTTAAATTCAAGGCACAAATAATAATAGAAAGTATTATTTGAATTTCAGCTCATTCGGAGCTGGAGCTTAGGAAATGTGTGCTGCAGTAGTAGCATGTCTGGGCTGACAGATTAGGCTTCCCAGACAGTCTTGAGCTCCAATAATCTCCTTTTTATCCATTAAAACACAGATGATCGACAACGGGCAAATCTTTGTTGAAACAATCATTGCTTTTTAAAATTTATTAGATATTTATTTAGATATTTATTTAGATATTTATATGTGACTTTCCTCACCACTGGGATCTCAAACCGGCTTACAACATCTTTCTCCCTTCCTCTGTGTTATCCTTACAAGAACGACCCTATGATATAGGTTAAGCTGAGATAGAGTGACTGGCCCAAGGTCACCCGGCAAGCTTTCATGGTACAGTGGCGGATTCGAGCCTGGGTCCTCCCTGACTGCAATCCAAGACTCTAACCACTATACCACACTGGCAGTCTGGTTTTGTAACTGGGTATCTCCAGGAACTACTTACAGTGCAGTTCTCAGCACAGTTACATCCTTCTACGCTCAATATCTTTAATGGGCTTAGAATACTGGAATATGCAAGGTCTATCGTGCAGCCTTATGAAGAAGATCTGAAGATCAGCCTACAAAGGGACAGCTGTCAGCTGAAGGACTGGTAGCTAGGATGGCTAGATTAGGGGCTGCCCACAATTTCAAACTGTGTCCTTCCTGCCTCCTGATTGGCTCTTCTGGAGACGTCACCTTCCTGCAGAGCTTCCTCATTGTTGTTCCTCTCACAGCAGTTAGGCTAGACATGGGGTGTCAAACATAAGGCCCAGGGGCCGGAACTGGCCTGTCTAGGTCTCCTATGCGGCCCGCAAGCAACTAATGCAAGGGAGGAAACAGGAGACTGCTTCAGGGGGGTGGGGGGAGCCACTCCAATTGTGGCTTCAGCATGGTGGAACAACCTCCTCTGCAGCAGTTAAGCAGCGTGGGAGCATCTACACAGTGCTGCACTGATGGCTGTCCAGTCCACCCATACGGGTTTTCCTTTGCGCCCCCCTCGCATCCCATGGGGCCTTGCAGTGAGGATACACCAACTCGGAGCTTACCAGCTGCTGTCCTGGGCTAGACAGTTAAGGTTCTGTCTTCTGTGTTCTATAACAGTTTGTTTTTGCTGGGAATAGAATGAGCCAGGAAAGGGTCGAGCCTCTAGATGCAGAAGGGTGTAAAACTTGTGGAAAGCTGAAGAGGGAAGCCAGATTGCCTTGCTGGGGACCTTGAACCTTAACCGTAGGCTCTGAACACCTTGATTAAGAGCTGTGTCATCTAGTGGGGGTTCGACTGGGAGCCTCATTTTGGAAGCTGGTGCCCAGCGTGTTCAGCAAGGGACTTCTTGACCCACCAACAAGAGGAAAAGGATGGACTTTGGGGGGTGGCAGGCTGTGAAGAAGGGAGAAGTTAATGGATTGGACTTTAAAAGATCACTGCTTTGTTGTGTTACTAAGTTCTGTGCTTCTGTTATGTGATGTTAATTGAAAAGTTCAGAAATGTTTTATTGTCTCTGAACGACTGCAAGAGTCATTCCAAGTTCTGCCACACTGAACCCAGAAGCTGGAGATACATTCTTCTTTAATAAACCTAGGCCCCACATTAGCCACGCTAGAGAGACAGAAGATAGGCGGATTTTCCGGGCGCGAACTCATCTCCACATCTGGGAAGCGTAGAGCTCCCGTGGCTCAACCGAGGCTTCCCGCCGAAGATGCACGGCAAAAAAACTAGTACCTCGGAGGTACTAGTTTCCGGAAACCGCGGGGCAAGGGCGGGCGTCTGATCGCGTTTCCGGTGGCATCCAGCGCCCGCCCATGCCCCATTGCGAAAAGGTTTTTCCCCCCCCCGAAGTCTCCAGGGATACGCACAAGCACCCAACAAGGCATGCGCATACTTCAGGTTAAAACAAAACAAAACACAACCCCATTTGCCGCGCCGCGCCGCTTCTTTAGCGCTTCGTGTGATCGGCACCTCCCCCCTAACCACGGGACCTCGACGGGACCACGAGGGGACGTCTGATCGTGCAGTCGCGCGTTATTTCCCTGCGGGGCAAACAGCCACGCCTCCCCCCCCCCCCGCAATATCCGGCCCGTGTGACCGGGGCCCTAGTCATTTTTATCTATAAACAGTCAACACACCACTTCCTTTGCATATTTAAATTCTGCTAACATAGAAAAGTGTAATTCAGTGCAGGATTGCTCTGTTAGCGACCACCACGCCCTGCTATAGGACAGCTAGCACAAGCCATGGCAGACCTCCTCAATACTGCCCCCCCCCCACCATCCCAGATGAACCTACAGTTTTATGCCAGGTTCAGGGTAGGTTAGACATTTCCCTTGCTCCAGCTCACCTTGTTGCCTGGAAGCCCGACAGGACCTTGAGGACCAGGTAGACCCTATGAGAAAGAGATGGATCAGCTGGGATCAGGGAAAAACAGCACATTCTCTGGCCAAGAGTAGTAAGAGCACTTTGGAAGCACCCTCACAGCATTCACTTCCAGCATACCTCTTCTTCTCCAGGCTCAAGGTGTGACAGAAACAAGTGCTGGAAGCGTCAAACACAAGCCAAGTGTGCCTATCATGGATTGGCTGACTCTCATGATGTCATAAAGGACTCCCCCCTCCCATAACTAACTTTGTACTTTAAAAACTGACTTAAGGGAAATCTTACACAATGATAAACAGATTCAGGTGGGCAGCCTTGCTGGTCTGGGGCAACAGAACAACCTATGAGTCCAGTGGCACGTTTAGGGTTGCCAATTCAGTGTTCCCTCTAAGCTGAGTTAATGTGAGCTAGCTCACAGTTTTTTGGCCTCCAGCTCACAGGTTTTTGTCTTAGCTCAGGAAGGATGGCTCCAGAGCAGACTAATTCATGCCATAGCCAAATCGCTCGCTCACAACTTTAAGGCCAGTAGCTCACAAAGTGGAATTTTTGCTCAAAAGACTCCACAGCTTAGAGGGAGCATTGGTTGCCATCCCCCCAATGGGGGTGGATTTCCCCCTGACTTTGGAGGGCCCAATCCACCACTGGCCAGCTGGCTGGTGGGGGAACCCCGCCCCCAAAGAGCCCCACCATGCCTGACATGCTCAGCACAATGATGTCACCTTGCGCCAGAAGGACCAGGAGAGCAGGCTGGCACCCCCACCAGCAGAAGGTAAGGACCTGGCAACCCTAGGCATCTTTAAGACCAACAAAGTTTAATTCTTGATATACGTTTTTGTGTGCATGTGTATCCGAAGAGCCAGTTTGGTATAGTGGTTAAGTGTGTGGACTCTAATCTGGGAGAACCGGGTTTGATTCCCCACTCCTTCACTTGCAGCTGCTGGATGACCTTGGGCAAGCCATAGTTCTGACAAGAGCTGTCCTTGAAAGGGCAGTTCTTGAAAGAGCTCTCTCAGCCCCACCTACCTCACAGTGGGTCTGTTGTGGGGAGGGAAAGGGAAAGGCATTTGTAAGCTGCTCTGAGACTCTGAGTGAAGGGCGGGGTATAAATCCAATCTCTTCTTCTCTTCTTCTTCTTTCTTCTATACATGCACATGAAAGCTTATACCCAGAATTAAACTTTGTTGGCGTTAAAGGTTCCACTGGACTCAAACAATGATAAACAGATAATGTGAGTGTTCATACTGTGCTTTTAACATTACAGAGTGGACAGCCTATCTGAAACCTGGGGGGGAGGAGAACCCATAGGCCAGCATTCAGTTTAACAATACCCATGCCTGTCATTTTACAGGGAAGTCAGGAATTAGCCAGACTCACATCATCACACCTTGGCATGTATTGGGAGCTCTGTTTTCATAGTAGTCTGTCTTTACTCTCTGACCCCTAAGCCCTTTTGTTCCTCTCCAACATTTTCTCTCTCATACAAAAAAACACACGCACAAAACAGAGAGCTAAACACATACCTGAGCTCCAGGGTTTCCCTGTTGTCCTGGCGGACCAGGCTCACCCTGTATGCCCTGAGGACAGAAAATCCTGCAGTCAGTAAAGATACCTAAAGAATACGACACACAGAAAGGGAAGAAAGCACGTACACACTCACTGGTGCCATGGTAATGAAAAACTGCTGCAGGGGACATGAATTATAAGAGTGGACCGTGGAATGCTTTGAAAAGGAAGCCTGGATCCTTCTCCAGCTGAATTCCCACCCACCCACCCCCAGCAGGCAGTTTTTAGCTGGTTGAGGTGGCGGTAATCCTGAGAGCCAGTTTGGCGTAGTGGTTAGGAGTGCAGACTCTAATCTGGGAGAACCAGGTTTGCGTCCCCACTCCTTCACATGCAGCCAGCTGGTGTGACTTTAGGTCACTTACAAGTTCTCTCAGAGCTGTTCTCTCAAGAGCAGTCCTCAAAAGAGCTCTCTCAGCCCCACCTACCTCGCAGGGTGTCTGTTGTGCGGAGGGGAAGGGAAAGGAGATTGTAAGCCCCTCTGAGACTCCTTCAGGTAGTGAAAGGTGGGGGTATAAATCCAATCTGTTGTCTTTCTCTTCTACATTGGCTGGGAGGAGTAGCTCAGTAGCATTTTGCCTAATATCAAAAAAATCTGCATGCCAGCCAAGAACTATCTACAAGAACCTGCACAAGCACATCCGGTCATTCATTCATTCATTTCAGCAAATTCCGAGAATTTGTGATTGCTAACCAAACAGCATGATCATTCTTTACTTCTCATACCCTAGAGAAACAGTTTCTGTCCAATCCTTTGTTGGCCTTTGCCTCTAAAAGTTTTTAAGCCCTGAGGCCCAGCAAAACATACATAGTTAAGTCTATTGATTTAAGGGGCTGCAATACCCTTAGCTCTGTCCTGGCCCTCCTCTAAAAGACAAGTCATTAGGCCTAAAGTATTATTCCAAAACAGCCAAACAGAAACCCATTGTTTCACAACTGTCTTCCTGGTCTCTAAAGAGATATAATTCTGTAATGTAAAAATGGTGTGTGTGTGTGTGTGTTGCAGAAGTGAAGGTTTTGGATTATGCTCCCAGATAGTCGAAAGGCTACATTTAAGTTGCTAACCAGCACTGCACTCATTTTTACAGCAACCAATCAGCATGCACTTTTTGCTGAGGAGATATATGAATTACAAAATAGGAAGCTTGATTTAATTCAGTTTTTCCCCCATGCTGAGTTGTTTCTATCTTGATTTAACAAACTCCACCTTACAGTCTTCACAGCACAAACTGATGTGCCACAGTATAAATGCAAGAATGCCTGTCCTTCCCCTATGTGATATGCTAATACATGGACGCAGTCTATGAAAGCGCGCAGGAGACCGCTGGATCAATTTGATTATCCTCTGCATTAACATCCTTCAGTTAAGACCACAGGTGGTCAAGAGGATATTATTTTGGTCAGGCCAATCAGAATTCTGGTTGGTTGGTTGGCAACTCTATTTGGTTCATGTTGTGGTTCCTTTAGAAATAATTTACCAAAATCAAAATAAAACAACTGGTTTGTGGATTGGGCTGCATTTGGTTGTTCTTTTGCAGATGGGACCGCTTTTTGCAAGGCAACTTTCTCTTTTATGCTGTGCACTAGGGCTGGGTCTATTTAAAAAGGTTGAAATGAAATTAAAATTGCTTGCAACAGGGAATAGGGAACAGTATAATTTATATATATTTAAATGCTTTTAATGTTTGATTATTTCAGTGCCTTGTTCTCCATCTCGGGATTTTATTTGGGTGGAAAGGCAGCATATGCATGTTTTAAATAAATAAACACATTTATAAAACGACGTGAAGGCTGAAGCCCATAGGAAGACATGCTCACATGGGGGGGGGGAGTTACAGGATTTGATGGCCATGAAAATGTGCTCTGCCTCACCTGAATCAGCAGTAAAAATAAAGGCACAGGGAGATGTCTGGGGGGGAGAGACCCTTGCTTACAGCACTGCCTGCTATGCAGCTGACAAGGGTGTTGGACTGACATGGTAGAAAATTGGATTTTAGCGACATGGTAATTCTGTGTTTTCTTGTTGGTAGAAGGGACTTTATTTACTCAGAAGTAAACCCCATCGAATTCAGTGGGACCAACAACCTAATAAGTACATTGGCTGTGATCATATGCACAATTAGCTCCGACATAGGCGCAAATGCCGGGCAGATTTAAAGGGCGCAATCAGACACAAACATCTGCAGCTGTCAGCAATCCATCTTGCTCCACCACAGAAGCGGAGTAAACAAGCACTGGGGAAAGTCCGGTAGCAAACGGGTTGCTACGGGCCATGGATGGACTTTCCCCTATCTGATCGCTCCAGCGCGCTCTCATGTTGTCAGGACAGTCTGATCAGGCCATCCCGATTCCGTGCTGTTGGTTTCTTCCCCCTTCTCAGTATGCACATCATCGCACACTCCATCGGGAACCCTCGGTGGGGAGGTGCAATTTATCGATACCTTGTTTAAGTGCATCGAAAACGGCAAAAAAACCCAAAACCGACTCACCCACATCACGCAACTGTGGGTCAAATTCCTCCAGAAGGAATAGCCTCACTTACCCCACATTTTATTTCGTGTGTGTGAATTACAGTCCTCTTTGCAGTATCAGTAGACCTGATACCAAACATGGCCTCATCTGCGGATACTTAAATCTGCAGTTCAGAGCCACCTTGAAAGAAAGCAGATTTTTTTTCTCCAAAGTTGGGAGACTCAGCCAGTGTGCAGAAAAATCTAATAAAAAAGAAGTTTAAAAAACAAACAAACACCCAAAACAGAAAGCAGTTGTCTGCTCTTGTGCATGCAGCAGCCTCTGTGCTAATGCTGTGAGTGAGTGGGGAAGAAGGAATGCAAACTTCCTCTCCCCCTGCCAGCCCCAGAGGTAACTGTGCTGGAGTTGGACACATATAGGCAGGAGAAAAGAAGGGGGTTCCCAGTCCTTGCAAGTATCTTGGGGGTCGCTGCTTGTTCCATATATTCCTGTGAGCTAAAGGCTAAGAGTTTAGAATTTAATGATTAAGCTTACTCATTTGAGGAAACTGGGCTTTGTTTTTGGTGAAATGTGATAAGAATTAGCTGTAAAACTGTAACTCTATGCTCATTTGCTAGGGTACAAGTCTCACTGAACTCAGGAGGACATGCCTTCATGCGTACGTCCCTGGACTGAACGTGTGGTATCTGATGACTGTTGAACAAATTGTATGTGGTGTTGGGGATCCATGAGCTGATGCACCAAACAGGTTATGAGAGGAGCATGAAAAAAGATGTGCAAATGGTATTTAGGATATATTCACTACCCCAAGCCAAATTCAAATGTATCTTGGGATAGGAAAATGCCCTCTCTACCCCCAACAATTACATTTGTGGCGGCAGAATTCTTTTTTTTCCCCACAGCACCCATGGCTTTTTGAAGCACCCAGAACCTGTTTCAAATATCTATCATCATTAATCACAAATATTTTTGCTATTCATGGGGTTATTTTTCTACTTCTGTGGTGAAGTAAATGTTCTCCTATGAAGCCATTACAGACTTCTGTTAACACTTCATGATAACCTTCCCCTGGACTAGTCTTCCACTGCAAAAACCCACGGGGCATTATTCATCGCAACATTTTACAGTGCCTGGTATTTTAAAAAATCACCGGCATGTCAAAAACAGTAGATTGTTGTGGGGGTTTTAATTGCCTTAGGTATTTTTTCCATTTACAGACAGGCAACTGTAAATGGCTTTACCTGGAGGAGATTATTTACTCCGTGGAGGTAAAAACATCCTGGAAGGTGAAAGATGTTGACAGGGTTGCCAGTTCCAGGTTGAGAAATACCTGGAGATTTGGGGAATGGAGCCTGAGGAGGGTGGAGTTTGGGGAGGGAAGGGACCTCAGTGGTGTATGGTGCCACAGAGTCCACCTTCCAAAGCAACCATTTCTCCAGGTAAGCTGATCTCTATCACCTGGAGATCAGTTGTAATCCCAGGAGATCTCCAGTCACTACCTGGAGGTTGGTAGCCCTAGATGCTGAGCCACATCTTCATATAGGGTGTATTCAGACGGCTCTTTAGATCCACGCGAGGTATGAGTGCCTCATGGATTAAAATGTAATGTCCAGACATCAACATCTGGGAAACATCCATCTTCCGTGAGCATCCCATTTTTGTGTGCTTCAGAGCCGTACTAAAAAGGTACTAGTTAAAATCTGGAGTTTTCAGATCCTTTTTTTTTTTTTTTGGCCCCCCGGAGGGGATTTTTTTTTATTATTGCATTTTATATATGGACTACAAACTACAATGAAAAAAGGGAGTGGTACTACATTTAGGGAGAAAGTAAAGATAACCACTACTAACTAAAAGCCCGAGAGAGGAGATCTTCATAATAGCTTACATATTATGCCATCCGTTTAAACGCTACATTTTATGAACTTAGTCAGTCATGCTCTTATATCTTTTAAATCTTAAGTTTAACTGTTAGGAAAGATTCCCTCAGCACCTCCATGTTAAAATATCTTATTTATCAGAATTCCATTCAGAGTCTTTCAACCCTCATTTGTTCTTATCTTGTCTCTTCCACAGTTTGTAAGGACTTTTAGGAGCCGCTGCACCCTTCTCCGACAGAAGAGTCCTCTCCAGAGGACCCCGAGTCCAGCTCGCCACTGGACTTACTATCCTTTTCTTCTTTATCCACCTCCCCTGGCTCACCCCGCTTGGCTCTCAAAAAGTCTCGTGCTTTTGAAACAGAGTCAATCTTTTCTTTCTTTTCCTGGAGTTTAAAGGTCACGTCCTCTGGGTATAACTATCTGTATCCAATTGCATTAGTTTGAAGAAAAAGGATTTAATCTTTATGCTTCTTTCTCCATTGTCTTATTTCAAATGGAATGTCTTTCAGAATCCGAATAGTCTTGTCCTCAATGCTCAAGGGTGTCCCCGCCGTCGCTCTCAGGATACAATCCCTTACATGCCTCTTTGAGAATCTCACCACAATTTCCCCAGGCAGATTATTCTTCTTTATGTATATGGAATAGGACCTATAGACCACATCCATTTCATTCATAAGATAGTCCGCCTTTAAATCTGTCACTGGGGCTAATGCTTCACTCATCATTTGCTTCAGATTCTCTCCTTTGCTCTCTGAGACACCCTGGAAGCGAAGAACCAGATTTGCTTTTTCCATTTGTATTTGTAAAAGTTGTCCTTCTGTTGAGTTTTGCTTCTTTTCCAATTTATACACCTTCTTCTTCACCTTTTGTGTAGTGGCATCAACCTCTTTCACTCTCTCTGTTGTTTGGTCCAGGATTTTAAGTGTATCGTTGAGTTGTGTCTGCTGGGTAGATATATATTAATTCATTTTTGACAGCTGCTCCTGGAGGTTAGTCATCTGCTCCAGCAGGGGGTGCAGGGACTCTGCCATCGTTTTAGCCAACTCGGTGGTTCCTTCCGGTCTTGGACTCTCAGCTCCTTTTGTTTTTGAAAGCTTCTCCTTCTCCGTCCTCTTCCCCGCCATCTTTTTCGATTGTTTACTTTCGCCCAACTTTTAAAAGTCTCTGAATTTACCCTCAACCGCTCATGCATGCCTTGGTAAGTCTTTCCAGCAGTTTTTGCCGCTTTGCTTCTGCTCCCCCCCCCCTCGATCTCGCTTACAGTTTTTGCGCCTGGGAGGGGCCCCTCCCCCACTCGCTTTGCCCTCTAATCCGTGGGGTTTGGGGGGAGCTTTCTTTTTAGTTTAACAAATCGCTTCCATCCGACTCACGTTCATTATCGGCCATCCGACCTCTTTTACTTTCATTTTCCACCACTCAATCTCCTGCACTTGTCCCGGCCAGCGTCACTAATTCCAAATGGATACAGACGGAGGGACCGTCAGGACGGAGAAGTGCCTCAATTCCCCAGTATCGCGCTGGGGAAGAGGCAGCCTCTTAAGAGTCCCTTGGCCAGGAGGCTTTCGCCAGTCTCCTGGGGGGAGTGCGATACATTGCCCCCCCTTTCCGCCTGCGCGCAGTTTCACCCCCGGGAGGTCCGGGAGGTGCGACTGCTCAGCGTGCCGCCATCCACCGGAAGTCTGGAGTTTTCAGTTCCGACGGGACAGTCGCGGATTTGACCCTGTCTGATCGTCTCAGCGCACAATTTAAAAATGGTGCCAATTCGGAATGGTCTGACGTCAGACCATCCCAAACGGTCACCATTTTTAAAAAAATCTTGATTCTGCGCATGTGCGGATTAACAAGGCTACAATATCACACCTATGTGCATGCGCAAAAAGTTTTTTTTAAAAAAAAACCACCTCGCGTGCCTCCTTCAGTGGACGCCATCTAGACCATCTACAGCGGAAGCAGCGCATGGTAAGGCGATTCCCCCGGGGGATGTCTGGTTGTGAGAGGACGGATTTAAAAGATCGGGATCAAATTTGAGCCGGCATAATGGTGGGATTGGCTGCCCGTCTGGACGCACCCACAGTCTGCCAAACAAATGCAACGGGGGTGACTTTTGACTCCGCTGTTTTTGCTTAAAGGCTTTAACTTTTAAAAAAGTATCAGGGGAGGGTTGATACGGGTCAGCGCTGAAGCACTAGGGAAGGGGTTTCCCCAGTTAAAGGCTGCGGTCACAGACACTAAACAATTCACTTTCAGTGCACATTCCAACTGGACTTTTACTGGGTGAACTGGCAAAATCCAGTTGGAAAGTGCACAGAAAGTTGATTGAGAGTGGATTATTCAGTGTGTGTGACCCCAGTCAAAAACAAACAAACAGAAGCTGGTCCCCCCCACCCTCGTTTTTGAATAAGGGAAAAGGCCAGTCTTAAAGGGGGACACTTCTGATTGGAGAAATGCCAAAGAGAGGGGAGGGGAATTAACTCCCTCTTCAACAGCACCATGGCCTTGTGCCATACCAGGTCCTCTCGCAGGGCTCTTTTTGTAGCAGGAACTCCTTTGTATATTAGGCCACACACCCCTAATGTAGCCAATCCTCCAAGAGCTTACAGAGCTCTTCTTACAGGAGCTACTGTAAGCTCTTGGAGGATTGGCTACATTAGGGGTGTGTGGCCTAATATGCAAATGAGTACCTGCTACAAAAAGAGCCCTGCGGGTCACGGCTGTTTTGTTTTTGTTTTTAGTCTAATCACATGTCAGCATAGAAAAATGCCAATCACCAGGGTTAAACTCCACAAGCAGAGGCATGGTGCTTTGTTTATAATATCCACCTGTCAAAAGTTCAAGAAAAACAAGCAGCTTCCCTTCACGACTGGAACCTTTGATTCACAGTAACTAAGCAGCAGAGGTACAGATTAGGGTCGCCACCTCTGGGTTGGGAAATACCTGGAGATTTTCTTTTTGGGGGGTGGATCCTGGGGAGGATGGGGTTTGGGAAGGGGAGGGGCCTCAGCAGGATATAAATACATTGAGTCCATTCTCCAAAGCAGCTGTTTTCTCCAGGGGAACTACGGTTGCCGGCTCTGGGTTGGGAAATACCTGGAGATTTGGGGGGGCGGAGCCTCGGGAGGACAGAGTTTGGGGCATAATGCCATACAGTCCAGCTTCCAAAGCAGCCATTTTCTCCAATGGAACTGATCTCCGTCATCTGGAGATCAGTTGTAAATAGCAGATCTCCAGTCACCACCTGGAACTGATCTCACTCGTCTGGAGATCAAGTGTAATAGCAGATCTCTAGGTGCCACCTGGAGGTTGGCAACCCTAGTACAGCCATGCATTGCTGGGAAAAACAGAAAGTGGGACATCTGATAGGCTGATTCACATATTGCAAAGTCCTTTTGGCTGACAATGATATAAGGATAGTTACATGTTAAGTTTCCTACTGGAGGAAAGAAGAGTAGTTTCCCAGGACCACTACAGATCGGGAAAACAATGTACATGGGGGAAGGCCCCTTTGCCAC
The DNA here is from genome assembly GCF_001447785.1 of Gekko japonicus. Taxonomy (NCBI): domain Eukaryota; kingdom Metazoa; phylum Chordata; class Lepidosauria; order Squamata; family Gekkonidae; genus Gekko; species Gekko japonicus. The sequence continues at coordinate 174,975 of NW_015176053.1, read as the reverse complement.
ACTTGCCACAGTTCCAAGCCGAATCAGGCCCATGTGCACCTAGGAAGTTTGGAGCTCCAAGCAAATGTGTCATCCAAAGTCCTTGAGACAGCCACTCCACCATTGCCACATTTCTCCCTAACTTGTGTTACTCAGCGAAGAAAGGGCTGTGCAGACAAGAAAGACCCACTCTTTCCTAAAAATAATAAAAGGCCCAGGAAGTAAATCATTCCACTGATCATTCCCCTACAGACACAAAGCAACTGGTAGAAGCCCAGAAATTTAATGTGCTCGATTTGCATAACGTTCACATTAAACTGCCTAGATTTGAGGGATTGAAATATGGCATGTATTTCATACATCTCTATAAAGCCCTCCGGGTTCAAAAGGCAATTTAATGATTTGATACAATGGCTTTTTGATGGGGAAATGTTATTGATGTGCACGCTTTTTCCCCCACCCATGTCCTCTTTTTAAAAGTTCTTATGCCATATTCCCACATGCTTTTCATTTCTGGGAGAGTTTAAAGAGCCATTTGAAGGTAGTCTGGAGGAAAACATTTCTGAAAAACCATTTTTTAAAAAGGTGCATGTAAGAAACATCTGGATCATGCATGCTCCTCTGGATATATATTTTATTTATCTTCTCCTCCACACACACACAGCGGTTCCACAGCTGCATGTGTGTGCAAGCTTCAATGTGTACTTCAGATTGCACATCGACACTGATACAATCCGTGCACACATCCAGAATTCTGATTTCATACAACCTTTTCCCTAATCCAATAAATGCAAAAATTCTGGAAGTCAAATTGAGAGCCAGTTTGGTGTAGTGGTTAAGAACACAGACTCTAATCTGGGGGAAACGGGTTTGATTCCCCACTCCTCCACATGCAGCTGCTGGTGTGACCTTGAGTCAGTCATAAGTTCTTTCAGAGCTGTTCTCTTAAGGGCAATTATCGAGAGAGCTCTCTGAGCCCACCTACCTCACAGGGTGTCTGTTGCCGGGAGGGGAAGGGAAAGGGATTATAAACTGCTCTGAGACTCCTTCGGGTAGAGAAGGGTGGGGTATAAATCCAATCTCTTCTTCTCTTCTTCTTCTTTCATGAGCTCACTCTAGATTTTGACAAGTATTCTTTTTTTTTTCTTTTTGGTTTGTATTTTGATTATTTCCAAATTTTACCAGTTTGGTGTAGTGGTTAAGTGAGCAGGCTCTGGTCTGGGAGAACCAGGTTTGATTCCCCACCCCTCCACTCATAGCTGCTGGATGACCTTGGGCAAGCCGTAGTTCTGTCAGAGGTGTTCTTGAAAAGAGCAGTTTCTGTCAGAGCTCTCTCAGCCCACCTACCTCACAGGGTGCCTGTTGTGGGGAGGGGAAGGGAAAGGAGTTTGTAAGCCACTCTGAGACACCTTTGGGTAGTGAAGGGCGGGGTATAAATCCAATCTCTTCTACTACTACTACTACTACTCATAAATGTCTGGGATGCTTTTTAAGAAGCCCCATCATTTCTCAGTTTACTTTTAGAGCAACAGTGTTAGCCACCGTGTTTGGCACTATCCCTCCAATCAGTAGACATTTTTAACTACGAACGCTGAAAAAATGTAATGAAGAGAAAATAGACTGAAACTTTTGCCAGCAACTTTGGGCTTGGTGAATTCGCTTGAGAAAGTCCCCCCCCCCAAAAAAAAATATATATATATAGTTCACTTCTACTTTTTTCTACACCTGTTCTTAAAGTAGCAAGTTGGACGTAAAAATCTCAAGATACCAAAAATTTGCCATTCATATGTAAGATTCAGAGTGCAATTCTATTAATATAAGAACCCTGTTGTATGAGACCAGTGGTCCATCTAGTCCAGCATTCCGTCTTGTACAGTGGCCAACCAGTTACTCTGCAAGGCCAACAACAGGACATACAGGCTGAGGCTTTCCGCTGATGTTGCCTCCTGGCTCTGGTATCCAGACCTTGAATATCTCTGAATATGGAGGCTGCCTTTAGTCACCATAGCTAGTAGCCACTGAGCTATCCTCCATGAATTTAATCCTCTCTTAAAGCCATCTATGCTTGTGGCATTCTTGGCTGCAAATTCTGCATTTTAATAACTCATT
>NW_015176053.1:152528-172815 GCF_001447785.1 Gekko japonicus | reverse complement strand
TCAGGGTCTGTGTTTTTTTTTTTTGGGGGGGGGGGGGTTCTGTCAACTCTGTCTATCCCGTGCATAATTGTATAAACCTTTGTCATGTCCAGTGTTCCCTCTAAGCTGCATCAGTGTGAGCCAGCTCACCGTTTTTTAGCCTCCGGCTCACACATTTTTGTCTCAGCTTGGGAAGGATGGCTCCAGAGCCAACTGTTTTATGCAGCAGCCAAATCGCTCGCTCACAACTTCAATGCCAGTAGCTCACACAGTAGAATTTTTGCTCACAAGACTCCACAGCTTAGAGGGAGCATTGGTCATGTCCCTCCTTAGTTGTCTCTTTTCTAAACTGAAAAATTCAAGACTCTTCAGCCTTTCTTCATAGGAAGAGTTTAAACATTTTGGTTGCCTTCTTCTGTACTTTTCCCAGCTCTGCGATGTCCTTTTTGAGATACTGTGACCAGAACTGCACACAGGATTTCAAATGTGGCCACAGCACAGATCTATACAGGGGCATTATAATATTGGCTGTTTTCTTTTCCTTTCCTTTCCTAATAATGCTGAGCATAGACTTTGCCTTTTCCCTGTTGCAGTACACAGGGTTGACATTTTCATTGATCTTTCCAGGGGTCGTTTCGTAGAAAAAGAGCTAGGGGGACTCATTAGCATAACTCATTAGCATATGCCACACCCCCTGACATCACCGGAAGTGTGTCATAAGGCCACACCCGCTGACATCACCGGAACTGTGTCATAAGGCCACACACCCCGTTCCAACAGTCCCGGCCGCCGGCGCCGGCCTTGCAGCTCCACTGAGGGGCCCGGCGGTGGACCTGCAAGGCCGGCGGGAGTGCAAGGAAGCCCCGCAAAAGCCCTCCCTGGCCCCAGGCAGGCAGGGGTGGGGAGAGGCAGGGAGGAAGCAACTTACCCTCCCTCTTCTCCTGCCTCCTCCTGGCTAAATGAGGGCCGGAAGCGGGGCAGCCGGAACTTTCCCTTTCAGTCTAAGCATACTTAAAGTTATTCTTACAGTTGGGATTTTTTGTTCTAATGTGCATTACCTTACACTTACCAACACTGAACTTCATCTGCCACATCACTGCCAACTTTACCAGTCTGTAGAGATCCTCAGCCTTGGTTTTCACCATGCTGAATAATTTTGTGTCATCTGCAAACTTGGCCACTACACTGCTCAGCTCAGGCCCGTAGCCGAAGTGGGGCATTTCAGGGCCCACGCAGGGCCCCCCAACTTACTACCCTGACCAGGCCTCCTGACTTATTTCTTGCACTCGCCGCCACTGCCAGGGGCCGCGGCAAGCCTTGTGCAGCCCCCCCCAGCTCTCTGTATCTTTATGGAATCCTCGGCAGCCAAAGCAAGCCCCACCGCCAGTCTTGGAGGGATGCCAGACTCCTGGTGGGACCTGGGGATCCCAAGTCTGGAATCAGAGTTTAAAAATACCAACAATGTGGTTTTTTCCCCCTCAAGAGAGTGGGAGGGAAGGATGCATAATGGGTGCCCCATAAGAAAAAAAATTGCCCCACAAAACAAAAAATCCCAGCTATGGGCCTGGCTCACCTCCAGTTCCAGATCATTTATGAACAAACCAAATAGCACCGGTTCTAATACCAATCTGTGTGGGACACCGCTGCTTACTTCCCTCCACTGAGAGAACTGTCCACTCGTTCCTACTATCTTTCCTGTAGTTCAGCCAGTCTTTAATCCCTAGGAGGACCCGTCCTCTTACCCCATGACTGCTAAGCTTGCTCAGGAGTTTTTGCTGAGGTGTCTTGTCAAAAAGCTTTTTTAAAGTCCAAGTGTTGGGTATTACAAGTGGAAAACACTCAGTATATCTGGGGTTAAATGTTTGTTTATGTTACTCACAGGAAGTCACATGTTTCTCATGTAACCAATGTTCTTTAGATGTAGAAAGCCCGGGAATTTTCTCCCTGATCTAGGAATTTAATTGGGACTAAAGTGTCAAGGTGTATTACCATTTTATGGTTTCTCTTCCCGTCTTTCTTTGGTGTTCTGAAGAAGAAGAAGAAGAAGAGTAGCCATACTCTCTCCTCTCTTCTAGTTTTGTCTTTGTAGAGTAAGGATGTAGCCAATTATGCTCTGTTGTTATTTTCATCCCAGTTACCCTTCCCATGCTAGAATTTAGTAAAAACTTTATATTTTAATCACACATGGACTCTCAGTCTGAATTATTTTAGTCTGGCTCTGCTGGACTATCTTATCTCTGCTAAATACCATTTTTTTCAATATCTCACGATCACCCAACACCAAGCGTATAATGTCTACCATGCCGGAGGGCAAGTGGCACATGGCATAGACACCATCCTGGTATAAGTACATTTTTGTTACATCCATAATCTTCCTTTAGCACATATGTTTGTCTGACTCATGGCATGCGCATATCCTCTCTTGCCCTCCACCACATCTCATGGAGAGTCCCCTACTGTCTGCGGTCTCTTACCAGATTGCCTTTGGGTCCAGGGGCCCCATCGATACCACTGGCACCCTGTGGGATGGGGAAAAAAAATACCCATCAAATAGAAATTTCTACAAATAACACATTTATGGAAGTAGCTTTTGGCCATGTCATCCTCTATTCGTTCTGTTTCTTTGCCCCTGCCCTCCTCCGCCACTACAGATTTGCTGCAATTCTTCCTATACCTGGTTCGATACTTTTTAAAAAAAGATCACAGTCAAAGCATCTTGGGATGTCGTGTAGATGGGAAGGTGTGCATTTTTGCAGGGCCCACCAACCTTGAAGGAGAGGTTGTGGCTCAGTGGTAGAGCCTCTGCTTGGCACGCAGAAGGTCCCAGGTTCAATCCCCGCCATCTCCAGTTAAAGAGACCAAGTAGCAGGTGATGTGAAAGACCTCTGCCTGAGACCCTGGAGAGCCGCTGTCAGTCTTCAGTATGATAATACTGGCCTTGATTAGATTAGTTATTTTAAATCTTAAGATTGTCTTTACTGTGTTGATGATTTAATGTTTCTAGATTTTTTGTTGTTTTAGGATACAATCCATAAATAAATAAATAAATAAATAAATAAATAAATTGATGGGCCAATGGTCTGATTCAGTATAAGGCAACTTCATATATGTTCATGTATGTTCCTTTGCCTCAGATCCCAAGGCTGTCATTTCCCATCATGATACTAAAAAGGTAAAGGTTCCCTTGCTCGAAAGCCAGTCGAATCCAACTCTAGGGTTGCGGTGCTCATCTCCGTTTCAAAGCCGAGGAGCCAGTGCTGTCCGAAGATGTTTCCGTGATCATGTGGCCAGCATGTGAGCCGCCCTGAGCCTTTGGGAGCCACCCTGAGCCTTTGGAGGGCAGGATACAAAATAAAATAAATAAATAAATAAATAAACACCAAGGTGCACGGAATGCTGTTACCTTCCCACTGAAGTGGTACCTATTTATCTACTTGCAATTGCTTGCTTTCGAACTGCTAGGTTGGCAGGAGCTGGAACTAGAGACGGGAGCTCACTCCATCATGCGGCACACTCGGGTCTCGAACTGCTGAACTACCGACCTTCCACAGCCTGCAGTTCAGCGTCTTAACCACTTGAGCCACCGCAGCTCCAATTATGATACTAGAGAGCTTTAAAAAAAACACACCAGTAATTGCAATAAACTGCTAGAGAGCTTTTAAAAAAACACACCAGTAAAAGCAATAAACTGCTTACATGCTGTATCTACCATCTAGTAGTTTACCACCTCTCACTAAAAAAATACAACTCTTGATACCTTTGCATTGCTACGAGGAAATGTGTAGCACATACCTTGCCCCTTACAACTCAGCAACAAAAAGGGTTAGAGACTTACATTTTTAACAAGAGCTGGGAACAACGAGATTGTAGCAATACAAATGCTACTGCACTATCATGATCTGTCAAACAGCAAATTTTAAAAGCCCCTCCCTCCAACCACTTTGGTGGGGGATGTCAGTGGGAGGAACTGAGGCAAGGAAAGTGTGCCATGAAGATGCTCTGCTGCCAACGTTCATAGGTATTGGCAGGAACAAAAAGAGATAGGCACCTGGAAACAGCCTCTGTTTAAAAGGACCATTTCTCCTGGTATGAACCCATTGGCCACCTCCAGACTACCCCCTCCCTTAAATCTATCAGCTGCAGCTTGAATGCTTTTGGAAAAGCTCCTTGGAGGACTTATGAGGGCTTCTTCATTGGCCCAGTTTTGGAAGCACATAAAAGCTTTTTTTGTTTAAAGGAGCATGTAATGGAGGCTGCTGCTCTGTTTGTTTCCCCCCCCCCCCCCAATTTTGGCAATGTTTTCAGGACTTGTATATTGGGTGGGTTGTTTCTGCCTGAATTTTGATGATTACATTTCAATTGTTTTGTCCCAGTGTTTTGTTAGCAGCATTGTGTAAACCACCACAAATGGTAGGAAAAGGACAAAGGGAGGTAGAAATCGCTCAATAAGTCAATAAATAATTGTGGTTGGTTAAAGATAGTGAACCAGGGAAAAGAGAGGGGCATGCACATGAAATAAGTGAGCATGGCAAGTCCAAACTAGGGATGTGCATTCGCTTCATCTGAACCGAATGCACCCCCGAAAATAGCCCATTCGGCCCCCTTTCAGGCAGCCGTGGGCCGAATCAGATTCTCTAATCTGATTTGGCCTGCTGCCGAAATCCACTGCCGAAATTTGGCGGCATTTCAGCAGCTGCCTGGAAAGGGGGGGGGCTCTGCAGGCCTTCCCTGGCTCGCCCGCTTCGAATCAGGCCAATTTTTATTTTTCCCCCATACCCCTAGTCCAAACCTGTGGCCTGCTCCCGATCTCTTTATAGGGTGTACAGGGATGAAGGGTGTGATACCCACACTAAGCTTTAAATAAATTTTATCTTGAGAAGCAGAATTCAAAAACTTCCCTACCAAAACTACTAAAAAGCACCCCAAATTCAAATGGCATGCTCAAATAGAAATTTGGGTCTGTTAAATTTGCCATTTGAAGGTAATAATGCTTCCTATTTGGGCAGGAGGAACAGTTACATAGAGGAGCATCTGCACGGCATGCAGAAGGTCTCGGCTCAGTCCCCAGCATCTCAAGTTAAAGTAGGGTTGCCAGGTCCCCCCTGCCACTGGGGAGGATGGGGGGCAGGGTAGAGTTGCCATTCCTATGGCGGTGCACAGGAAACCCCTGATTTTCGGGGCTTCAGCCAGCCAGAGGGGGAAGACCCACCCCCAAAGAGGATGTGATGACATTGCCCAGAAGTGATGTCATCATGTCAGGGACATCACATGGGGTATTTGGGCAAACTCTATGGTTTTGAGGCCTAAAAAACCATAGAGTTTGCCAAATACCAGAGCGTCCCCTATGCAACGTCCCAGGCGTGGTGACATCACTTCCAGGTGACATCATTGCATCGGGGACGTCACACGATGTCCCCACCCCCGGAATGCCCCCCAAAGTCCCCCATTCCAGCCAAGATGAGATCTGGCAACCCTATACAAAATCCAGGTTGGGAAACTCCTGGAGATTTGGGGATGGAGCCTCAGGGGGGACAGGGACCTCAGTGGGGTACAGTGTCATAGAGTCCGCCTTCCAAAGCATCTATTTTCTCCAGGGGAACTGATCTCTGTAGTTTGAAGATGAGCTGTAATTCCAGGGGAGCCTTAAATTAAAGGTAGTAGCAGTAGAAAAGAGCTAGAGTCCAGCAGCACCCTGCCGCATATTTTATTAGTCTTCAAGGTGCTACTGGACACTTGCTCTTTTCTATTGCTACAGACAGACAAACATGGCTATCTGTCTTATACGTAGTCGGTTAGGTTTGACCTCTGCCTTAGACCCTGGAGAGCTGCTGCTAGTTAGAGTACTCGACATATTTGCTAGGCCAAAGCTCTGGTGTTTTCTGCACAGCAATGCTGTGTCAGTTCTGGCCCCGTATTGCTTTGGTTTATCCCCCGATTTCTGCAGCTTCGCCTGCTCATAATTATAGAGATAGAAGAGAGCTCAAGACACCCCAAGGCAATCCCTGCCCACACACCATGTTCACATCTGTTCTTTTCAAGCACAGGTAAAGGAGAGGAAAGCAAATTCATACCGGTGGGCCTGGGGGACCAGGAGGGCCTCGCGAACCAGGCAAACCACGCAATCCCTAGGAAGAAAGACAAACGGGTTAGTGACATCATGACGGTTCTGCCAATTCCTCTAAAGGCCTTTCCCACATACTAGAAAAGCAATCTCCAATTCCCACTTTATCCTTGACTTCCATGAGCCCGATCCATCCTATTTTCATCCTATAGTATCAATAGCATTAGGATTACCCTGCCCATGTATAAAATATGAGGAGAAGGAAAGCCATAATGCAGGGTGATGGTCAACTGATTTGTTTGCATTATTATTATTATTATTATTATTATTATTATTATTATTATTATTATTCAGAGCCAGCAGCTCTGCCGGATTGAGCGATCAATAAATCAAAAGGTATTATTATTATTATTATTATTTTAGAAAGAAGACTTTTAGAACAACGATCCAACACAGTGACTTGCACAGTGCAGGGCATACAATCTCCTTTCCAGCGTGCAGATATAGTACTGGGTCACTGTTGGATCAGTGTACCATCAGCATGAAAATCAGCTAAATACATAATTTAAAAACTCGCTGAAATTATAGTAGCAAAGTCTGTGTGATGAGAAGGATTTTTTTAAAATGGGGTGGGGGGGGTTAGTTTACTTTTGACCGCATGGATACTACCCAATAGGTGCTCATGATACTTGCACAGCCATCCCCATGCAGAAATCTCAGTGTTTTCTTTAGCAATGGGTATAACTATCCAGGAGAAGTAAGACTTTCCCCCAGTATGACATTTAGTGCATAGTTTTTGAAAATGTGCTTACAGCAGAAGCACAAGCTGAAGGGGCAGACGTAGACCTTAGATTACAGATACTAGCACACAGTCCAAATGAGCACTCTGATGTCACAGGTTTTAGGGGGATGGCCAATCCGATCATGTTGCCTGTCTCCTTAAAAGTTCATTAATGGCAGTCCTGAGAGAGGACGCATGTGCCTGCAGGTGTGTGCTCTGGACCTGGAATGCAACGCTGGGGGTTCGCCCTTTGCCCTGCATTATTTCCCCAGACAAAATGCCACTCCCTTCAGAGCTGCTATGTCCCCCATTAGGGAAAATTTACGGGCACATAATTTTTCCTTATCAGACTAAAGCAGCTCAAGAGAAGGAAGGGTGCATTTTTATCATAGAAGAAAAGGGTCCAATCCCACCCTCCTCTCCCTCTTCCAACAGTGCAGATCCAGTCTAAATGCTCCTCCTTGTGGTTGCCACCAATGGAAGCTTTAAAAGACGGAAGATTTGAGCACAGATATTCAACATCTTTTATAGTTGAGTACTGACACAGAAAAATAGAGACACAGAGATAGAGTTGATGGTCTCTTGATTTGCTCCAGCAGGGTAATTCTTTGTGTATAGCATTGTATATGGGATACAGTACAGTGTTTCCACAGGTGCAAGAGTTTCAAACCCAAAGAGCATAATCTTCGGAACTCCCCCTTCCCATGGTAGCCTGAAATGCCCACTGCTGGGGCAGAAAGGATCCCCCCCTAAAAATACTAGGGGGGGGCATTTCAGGCTGTCACAGGAAGCAAGAGCCACAAAGTTCATGCATCTTTAGAAATGTTGTGCTGGATCCAACCCATTGCGTGTATGTGAATAGACAGATAGTATATACTTTCAAAACTAAAATAGATATCTGCAGGAGTCACTGTACCAAGATTTGGCATCTTCTTCCACAAAATGACAGGTATTTTTTTAAAAGTCAGTAAACAGCATATTGGAACGTTGGCGTCATCTAACTTTTCTTTTTACAATTTAGTGTTTAGACATACAAAACTAGAGTCTTCAGCAGATGGTTACCACTTTACCATTTAACGACACAGTACACGGCAATCATATAATCTCAACGATAGTTAAGCCATAGATAGCTCAGACAATACCACCAGAAAAGACTGTCAAACGCTGTCATCTTCTCATTTTGTCACTTACCATAGAATCATAGAGTTGGAAAGAACCTCTAGGGTCATCTAGTCCAACCCCCTGCACAATGCAGGAAACTCACAGATACCTCCCCCACACACACACCCAGTGACCCCGGTTCCATGCCCAGAAGATGGCAAAAAACTCCCAGGATCCCCAGCCAAACTGGGCTGGAGAAAAATTGCTTCCTAACCTCAAAGGCATTTATGAACAAAGTTATCTGAGGCTGCAATCATATGTACAATTAGACCCGACATAGGGGCGAATACTGGGAGATTTAAAGGGTGCAATCAGACAACATCTGGGAAGTGCCCCGCAGCCGTCGGCAACCTGTTCTCCTCTGCCGCAGAAGCAGAGTTAAAACACACCGGGGAGAACCCGGTAAACAGGTTGCGATGGGCCATGGATGGACTTTTCCATGTCTGATTGCTCCAGCGCGCTCTCATGGCATCAGGACGGTCTGATCAGGCCATCCCAACTCCATGCTGTTGTTTTTCCCCCCTTCGCAGTATGTGCATCATCACAAACTCCACAGGGAGCCCTCGGAGGTGTGATTCATCAATCCTTCATTTAAGCGCATGGGAGGGAAAAGGCACAACCCCGCCCCGGCTCACTCGCAGTTGCGCCTGATCACACACTGACGGACTGCGCTCGCAGCTTCAAAGGGAGGTGTGATTGTGCAATGGAGGGTCAAATTCCTCCAGAAGAAATAGCCTCGCTTCCCCCCCCCTCCAGTTTTTTCTGGTGCGTGTAACTGCAATCTGAGTGTCAGTTCTTAGCAGGTTTATGCTTCCTACCCATTTACATTTCCAGGCACAGCACATTTGCATGGGTCTCCTAAGGCTCCTGACTCCCAGTCTCCCTGGCTCTCCCTGCACTCCACAAATATTTATACCAGCTCCACCTTACAATGCCCGGGCGATTCCAAATTTGGAGTACAGATACTCACAGCTTCCCCAGACTGTCCTCCGGCACCAGGTATACCATCTGAACCCTGCCAAAAAAAACAACAGCAGCAAAATAAGAGCTCCCCCTAGGTCAGTGGTGGCAAACCTATGGCACGGGTGCCAGAGATGGCACTCAGAGTCCTCTCTGTGGGCACGTGTGCCATCGCCCCAGCCAGGCCCAGACCATCATTAAAGTGTTGAATTCTCTGCCAAATGGTTTTAACTAAATGAAAACATTTGGGATTGCTTTCCTTACTTTGTTTGGATCATCTTAAGTTAATGTATGAGTTGTTTTTTCTAAAGTAAAACCTCAGTATTCAGGGTAAATTGCCGTGTTGGCACTTTGCGCTAAATAAGTGGGTTTTGGGTTGCAGTTTGGGCACTCGGTCTCTAAAAGGTTCGCCATCACTGCCCTAGGTACTTGGCAGTGTCCCTCTCGGGTACTTCAACATGCATTTAGGTACAAAATACACCTGCCATTGGGGATCTCTCAAAGTGTAATTTGGTTTCAAGAAAAAGCTGGGGAGAACAACATGGGATTCCCAGGGCTGGGGAAAGGCACAAGTACATTTCGCTTCATGCTGTTTCCCTGATTTAAAACAAAAACTGATCCACTCCAGGTGTCTTAACCAGTGTTCCCTCTAAGCTGAGTTAGTGTGAGCTAGCTCACAGGTTTTTTTAGCCTCCGGCTCACAGATTTTTTGTCTTAGCTCAGGAAGGGATGGCTCCAGAGCAAACTGATTCATGCAGCAGCCAAGTCGCTCGCTTACAGCTTTAATGCCAGTAGCTCACGAAGTGGAATTTTTGCTCACAAGACTCCAAAGCTTACAGGGGACATTGGTCTTTGCCCCAGCAGGGAAGAGAAAAAGGCCCATCTTTTTTCTCTACTGAGGCTGCAAGAAGCCTGGATGGGGCCCACTCAGGAACATGGCGGAGGGCGAAGAGTTAACTCTTCCTTTCTCAGTATCATGTACTCAATCTATATCATTCCTTCACCTTCAGGAGCTGCTTTTTTGAGGCAAATATTGATTGGTCTTTGGAGGAGGAAAACACCTGAGAAACCACATGGTAGCTCCAATCATGCAACAGAAGTGCTTTTATAACCTCTAACCAAGTGCTGAAGACCATCCATTCACCACTGGCCTACCACAGATTTTCCCCTACTTCTGAGTGGTCTGGCCTGTGTTTCATTTCTAGATGCTACTTTCCCACTGAGCTCCAAACATGTGACAGGAAGTTACATGACATCAGTCATATGACAGGAAGGGGGGGATGCAGAGTTATGACCTCATTGCCTTCAAGACTAGGGCCATGGATAGCAGCCCAAGAGAGCCCCGGATGGAAACGACACCAGGAAGTGAACAACACAGTGAGGAATGAAGTCACAGCGAGGGTCAGAGTTGTAGAAGAGTCCTCTTCACATCCTTGCTTTCTCTTCCTCTCAGCAGGATTGCAAGCAAAGATAGTGCTCTTGCTCTGTACACATGCGCACCAGCAGCAGATTTTCCCAAAGAGCAGTAAAAAAACAAAACCAAATGGCAGCTCTGTAGGGACTTGGACACAATGTTCCCTCTCAGCTCCACAGTGTTGTGAGCAAAAATTCTACCCCGTGAGCGAAGAAAGCTAGTAAGTAGCATTAAAGTTGTGAGTGAGTCTACTTTTGACTATCGAATTAACTTGGTGTTTTTATTTCCATAACCTTGTAAAAGTCTCAGAATGAACTCTTTTAAACTATACTCAAACTATATTTTAAGAATAATTTAAACATTACAGGAGAAAAGAGAATCAAGTCAGATTTCAGTACAGAAAATGTTGTCCTCTATAGGGGGTAGACCAGGCCTCCAGAGAACAGGTCTACTCTCCTCTTTTCACTATATTGGTAGACCTGGCCTCTGGAGAACAGGTCTACCCTCTTTTCACTATATTGGTAGACCTGGCTGCGAACTGTCACCCTGCGAAGAACCTTAATATATCAGCACTTGGGAGCGGGAAACTCTTGCAGTCTACTTTGTGTTTTTTTAGTGAAATATGACAAATTACAGCTCAAGTACAGTAGAGGTGGAATAATCACAGTCAGAACCCTGTCTAACCTAACAAACAGGAATTTGCTTAAATGTTATCAACCTGCCCAAACTCAAGGCACCTTACAGATCATACTGAAAAGTATAACAGGTGTGCAAATTTTTATTTTATTTTTTCAGGCTCCATTATAGCCTATGGGGGCCATTATAGTCATTGAGCCCTATCTCCCTTATAAATAAAAGCCGAATGGTGGTGGCACTTCTCTAGAACATTCCACACGCTCCGGAGTTGGTTGGCACCCTGGTGTGTCACTCACAGGGCGTCTCTCTCCATTCGCTGTGCTGCTGCCTGTGTGGGTGTCCTCCCGCCCACGGAGGCAGCGACCACCCTTTTGCCCTCAGTTTCCTCCGAGCCGCGGCCCGGGCCGGGTGCTCCACTGGTCAGACACCCTCACTCGGACTGCAAGCCCCAGACGCGGCCATGCCACTGCTGCTGAGCCGCGGCAGCCAGGAGCCGCCACCAGCCAAGAGGAGGCCCAGGCCGACATGTGCTGGCTCCGCCCAGCCGCCTGGAAAGGCACTGGGGGTGGCCAAGCGGGGAGGCGGCAGCGGCCTGTTCCCTCATGCCTCCTTTGTGCGATCTGTGGATGAGGGGAGATGGCACCATGCCACCGCGCCTGAGGCCGGCCAGGGAGCCAGGCCCAGCCTGTCTCATCGCCCCATGTCAGGGACGGACGAGGCCAGGCGGCTTGGCCCACCGGGGCCTTGCGCGCGGAGGGAGGGCCGAGGAGAGGGGTCCAGGGAAGGAGACGCAGGCCCGCAGCTGGCTGCCCAAGCTGCCGCCCATTGCAGGGAGAGGGACGAGCCTGGTCCACTTGCCCCACTGGGGCCTCGCTCGGCCGGGGGTGGTGGCAGGAGCGGACAACCCAGGCACCCTGGCACGCCGGGGCCTCGACCCTGCAAGGGGAAATGCGGGCTGCTTCCCTGAGTTGGGGGGGGCGGGAAGTGGATGGTGCCCTGCACCCAGTTCGTACCCATTGCAGGGAGAGCCTGGCCGGCTTCCCCCGCTGGAGCCTCGACCGTGCGGGGCAGGACAGCCAGCTTTGCCATGGGGGAGCCAGATGGAGACGGCGACCCGCACCCGCGACCAGGCTAGCGCCCCCGTTGTCTTCAGTTCCACAACGGGCATTCTTCCTAGTAGGGAATAATGGAGAATGGATCCGGGGGTATCTGGTGCTCTGGGGGGGGCTTTTTTTTAAGATAGAGGCACCAAATCTCCTCAAACAAACCCCCTCAAACAAACCAGGGGGTTCCAATTCTATGAGCCCCAGAAGTAGGTTCCCCCATCCTCCATTGTTTCTAAAGGATGAAAAAAATGCCTTAGTGTGAGCAGAAGCTTAAAATCCCTGAGCTGGAGCTAAAATTTTGTGCACCAGCACCTCCTAGTGCAGCTTAGAAGGAACTCTGACTCAGAGTCTGGCAGGTAGGGATACACAACCCACCTGAGAGTACAGATCCATTGGGTTGAGGACAGCTGCTATGGATGATAGCCACCCCCAAACAGTTATAACATACTAAGAGGAATATTTCTTGTCTTGTTTTTAAGCATTTCAGTCACTGGGGATCTTTTCACATTGACCCATCTGTTAAGGGTCACCTGTCTACCATGGGATCCCTGTGGATTACAGAGGATTCGGGCCATGTCCTGAGGCACACAGGACCAAAAGAGATGCATTGAAGATCACAGATTCCCATAAGTCTGGAAAAAAGTAAAATACACATACAGGACTGGATTTGGACCTGCGGCTCACACAAAGCTTCTGTTGCATCCGCACTTTGCGGAGGAAGATACTGAGAATGGTTAACCGTGTGCCAGCCTCTTACAGATAATTTTTTAATTTTAATGTTCTCATTTGCCTAATATCGAGCTATAATCGTTCTGGCTGGTGTAATTAAATTCAGAGCCATTTCTGTGTCTTTCTAGGGAATAATGCTCTTTTGCATAGCCTAGGAAAAATGAGCCCTTGAAAGATAATGGCCTAACCTGTACGTAAGCCACACAGCTCCCGTTTATCTCTTTCCCCCCATCCTTGCCTGGAATTAATGCTTACCTTAGCTCCATTCTCACCAGGAGCTCCAGGTGGGCCTGGCTTCCCTACTTCTCCCTGTAAGAGGTAAAGTGAGGAGTAAAGAGAGATGCCACCGTGGATAAATAGCCTTAGGTGGTACCACGACTAGATGGGCTTACTTACTTTGTTCCCCTTCTCACCAGGAAGTCCCGGAAGTCCATCAAAACCTCGGTCACCCTATTAGTAAGAAGCACGCAGAATTAGACACCAACAAAAGACATCTCAGCCTTACAGCCAGAAGAAGAATCCATACTCCGGGGGGGGGGTACCCACAACCCTCGATCATATTTAATTTTTCTTCTTCACACAGAGAGCTGAGATTAAACTGTGTAAATATTAATTACTATTTTAAAAAGCACTTCTTCTTTTTTGATGTTCTATGAACAGGTGCCTTGAAAATTTCTCAGGGTCTTTTTTTTGGGGGGGGGGTGTCTCCTGAATATAAGGGACCACTCACAGGAAACTGTGGTTCGTTCTGCTTTGCTGTCAAGTCCCAGCAGACTTATGGTGACCCTTCATGGGGGTTTTCAAGCCAGAACAGCAACAGAAGCAGTTTGCCATTACCTGCCTTCACATAGCAACCCCGGACTCCTTTGGTAGTCTCCTGTTCAAGTACCAACCAGGGTGAACCCAGGTTAGCTTCCGAAATCTGAAGAGATCAGGCTAACCTGGACTATCTAGGTCAGAGCAGGAAGCTGTAAAGTAAGCTCCAAAGAACCAGGGGGGTTGTCATGAGCACACATCAAGCTGCCTTATACTGAATCAGATCATGCATCCACCAAAGCCAGTGCTGTTTACTCAGACTGGCAGCAGCTCTCCAGAGTCTGAGGCAGAGGCCTTTCACATCACCTACTGTCTGGTCCTTTTAACTGGAGATGCCAGGGACTGAACCTGGGAACTTCTGCGTGCCAAGCAGAGGCTCTTCCAGTGAGCCACAGCCCCTCGCCTCACAGTCATACCACCACCTTTTAAGCCTTCAGAAAGCTGAGATAGCTCTTAAATTAAAATGATGATGATGAAGAAGAAGAAGAGGAGGAGGAGGAGATTGGTTTTATACCCCGCCCTTTGCTACTCAAAGGAGTCTCAGAGCGGCTTACAACCTCCTTTCCCTTACCATCCCCACAACAGACACCCTGTGAGGTAGGTGGGCCTGAGATAGCTCTTTCAAGAGCTGCTCTTGAGAGAACAGCTCTGAAAGAACTTATGACTGACCCAAGGTCACACCAGCAGCTACATGTGCAGGAGTGGGGAATCAAACCCACTTCTCCCGGATTAGAGTCCATGCTCCTAACCACAACACCAAAGAAAGCCTTGGAAACAGGGAACTTGAGGATTCCTTGAGTTAGTCCAGAAGCCTTGGGGGAAGGGTTTCCTCCCATTTCAAAGGCAACAGAACTCTGAATACCCGAAGCTGAGAGCAAAAGGGGAGGGGTGTAGAGAAGGCTTGTTGCCTTCAAATCCATCTTTTGGGCTTTCCAGATCTGGCCACCAGTGGAAACAGAGTGCTGGACTAGATGGACCCTGGGGGCAATCTGGCAGGGTTCTCCTTATGTCCTCCACAGGTCCTTGTTAGCAGCACTTTTGATCCAAAAATTTGGACAAAATGGAGAGGCACAATTTCGTTGCCATGTGGTCTGCAGCCCTGTTTGATGCAAAAGTCTCCCCAATTAATATTTGCAAAAAGAAAAAAGAAACTTACAAACCTCTGGCTCAGCCCTACCAGTGGCACATAGCCCTGTCACTGAAGAAAGCCCTGAATTAGGAATCTCAGAAGATTCCCTCCCTCCCACATCGACTCCATCTGAGGGCTGGTGTGGTGTAGAGAGCAGAGTGTAGGACTAGAACTTGGGACAACGGGGTTTGAATCCCTCACTCCACCATGGGAGCCAGCCAGGTGACCATAGGCCCATCACAATCTCTCTGCCTAACCTAACCTCACGCAGTATCTGAACAAGTGAGCAGTGATTCACGAAAGCACATATCCTGCAACAAATTTTGTTAGTCTTTAAGGTGCTACTGGACTCTTGCTCTTTTCTAACCTCTTAGTTGTTGTAGTGAGGATTAACAGGGAAGGAGGGGAGAGGGGCTATCTGAAAAAGTACTTTCAGTCCCTGATCAAGGAGAAAAGTAGGATATAAATAAGATTAGTGATGATCATCTAGAAACCTTTGGTCCAGTTTCCCCCGGCAATCCTCTGGCACCATCGGCTCCTGAGCGACCCTGTGGACAAAAGAAAAGGAGAAGGTGAAGGTCAAGAATGCGATATGTAGGAGCACTGCTCAGCCATGGATGGGAGAGGGGCAGCAATGCTTACCCGCTTGCCAGTTTTCCCTGGGAAACCAACCGGCCCGATTATCCCTGGAGGACCCTACAAAAAGAAAAGAAAAACAGCTGAAAGATTTGAGGTGCCTCACATGTGACTCTGCTTCCCCCAGCTTTATTTCCACAATAGGGATGTCACCTTATTTTCGGGCCCCTTTCGGGTTGCTGCAGGCCAATTCAGATTCTCTGATCTGAATCAGCTTGCCACCGAATTGCCGCCAAATTTGGCCCCATTATATCCTATGGGCCATTGAAGTCAATGACGAAAACATAGGGTATATTCTGGGGGGAGGGGATGGAGTTTGAGGGAGAGGCTCCAAACTCGCAGGGTAGTTGCTGGAGCCCCTCCTCAAGATACCCACCAAGTTTCAAGAACATTGGACCAGGGGGTCCAATTCTACGGACCCCCAAACAGGTTGCCCCCATCCCCTCCATTGTTCTCTATGGTGGGGAAAAAGTAACTTGAAATTGACATTCGGCTTCTACTGCCGAAATTGACATGCGGGAGTCTTTCTGCCAGCCAAAATTGATTCTGCCCGATTTGGCCACATCCCAATCAGGCCGATTTTTTATTTATTTATTTTTGCACACCCCATACGATTGAAAAAATAGTGTCCAATGTTACAAATGCCCTCTTGAAAATAAGGTGACATTTATCATATTTTTGTATTTACTAGATGTACCAGTTGTAGTGAGCGACTCAGCATGCCTGGACATTGGGGGGGCCTATATCACTCTAAGGGTGTATAGGTGTTATATCCTTGAATGGGATGCCTCCCTTTGTCTTAACCTGGAAGCTGCCTTCTGGCCCCTCCTCCTCTCTCCCTTTGTCTTCTCAATTTCTACACATGGCCTTCCATGGAGACACATCTCTGTGGGTCTCTCCTGTAAAACTCTGCCCTCAAACTCCCACACACCAGATGCCAGACAAGCTGCCCATTTGTCATAAGGAAAGTGCTCTTTAGATTAGGTTTCTTTCTCTTCTTGTGACTACAACCTGAATGTGATCTAGATCCACCTGAATAAATGTACGTTATTACCTTTTGCACTATACTTCTTGGGGAATTTATTTACTTCACTCACTATTGTGCTTCTGTGACTGGGCAAAACTCTGCTGTATTAACCAAATATCCCAATAGTACCAGCCCAGCACAAGTATCTAGAAACCACCATTGGTCTAGATAGTGGGGTTGGGGTTCAAGTTGCTGACTGGCGCTATTGATTTATTTACTTTAGTTATAGCCCACCTTTCTCACTGAGAGGCAAGGGAGATTATATAATAAAAAATAATGCCGTCATACAGCATAAGATAACCAGGGAACAATGCAATAGGATTGGGATTAGAGAATTAGAAGATAATGCAAACAACAAACTGCCTAAAGTAAGTCCTGACAGGCCAGAGGTTCTCTGGGTTAGTAGAAAAGCAGACCTGTGACTTGAGATCTCTCCATTCTTGAATGGGGTTATACATCCCTTGAAAAGCCAGGCTCACAGCTTGGGAGTGCCACTTGACACAACAGTCACTTGCAGGGTTCGGAGTGCTTTTGCCCACCTTCAGCTGGTGCACCAATTCTGTCTTTTCCTGGGTCAGTCAGATCTAGCCACAGTGATGCATGCCTTAGTTACATCTAGACTGGACTACTGCAATGCACACTACTTGGGGCTACCCTTGAAGAGTGTTTGGAGGCTGCAGCTAGTGCAGAATGCTGCAGCTAGACTGCTGGTCAGGGCCAGCTATTGGGGACATGTGACCCCAATATTATAGCAATTGCATGGCTACCAATCCACACCCAGTCTCCACTCAAGGTGTTGGTTTTGACCTTTAAAACCCTACATAGCTTGGGACTGGGTACCCGAAGAACCATCTTCTCTCATATGTTCTTGTAATGGAATTAAGATCACAGGGACAAACCCTCCTATGTGTCCCATCAATCAAACATGTTCGTTTGGTGAGTGCACAAGACAGGGCCTTTTCAGTGGCAGCCCCACGATTATGGAAGAACCCCAGGGAGGTGAGCCTGGCCCCCTCATTTTCGATCTTTAGGAGACAGTTGAAGACGGTTTTGATTTAGGACCACATTTGGTTAAGTTTACTAGCCATTCTGAGTTGTGATTTTAAAGTTTGTTTGTTTTGTTTTGTTTTTAATGAGTTTTAATTTTATGTGTTTTATCTCTGCTGTAAGCTGCCTTGAGCTCCCTAAGCAAGTCGGCTAATAAATGTTTTAACTATAAATAAAGCAAGGTATACTGTACAGCGCAGAAAGTGGAACTGTAAAGACAATGCAAGAAAGGCAAGATGTTATCTAGAGTTATTATTGCAGTAGACTACAGTCCTGGGGGCAGTCAGCAGAATACTCCAGCTCACAAACAGCTGCGCTGGCTGTGAAGGAGGACCTGGAGCAGTTCAAAATGTTGCTATTCACCTATAAACTGCTTGCACCCTGGAGATCAAAAGGAGAACCGATATACTTCTTCACGTACCAGAAGGTCCATGAAAGAAGGTCTGCTCTAGGTCCCTCTGCCTGATCAAGTGCTGCAGGTGACTACCACAGTAGGGTTGCCAATCCCCAGGCGGGGGGCTGGAGATCTCCTGCAATTACAACTGACCTCCAAAGTACAGAGACTTTATGGTATTACAGTCCACTGAGGTCCCTCCCTTCCCCTAAGCCCCACTCTCCTTAGGTCCCATGCCCCAAATCTCCAGGGATTTCCCAACTCGGAGTTGGCAACCCTACGCCAGAGGGATTTCTCTGTTGTGGCCTTTCCCCCATTTCCATTCCATGGCACAGAAAGACTCAGCAGACTAACTGGCTCCCTTGTATTCTGAAGGCTGATCAAGATTTTTTAGAGAGGATTAAAACCCTGTGTTTTATATTGAAACTGGCTTTTTATTATTTGGGCTGGTGCTTAACTTTATTCTTGTTTTAGAATTCTTTTTTTTTAAGTTTGGATATTTTTTATATTGTTCTGTTGGGTGTGGGGGAGGGGAGAGGGTTTGGCCATTAAGTGGGTTATGAAGATAAACGAACAGAAACAGGCCTGTAAGATTTAAAAGGTTAAGTGAATCTGAGGCTCTCACCACAAGCCAGACATGAAAAGATGAGGAAGAACTTCCTGTCTCTTGACAGGGTTACAGGTTTAAATTGCACAGGGGGAATAGAGATTTGTCTGCTGTGTTAGGAAGGAAAAAAAAATGAAATCTCAGAGCCTGGATTCCCAATTGGTATCTCCCTGATCCATCTTCCAGGCAGAGTTCAGACCTTTATCTTCATCAACCAACCTGTGGTCCTGCGTCACCTGCATCTCCTTTCAATCCCGGATTTCCCGGCAGACCCTACAAAAAAAAAAAAAACATTTAATCCTTCCATTACTCTCCAGATCAAAAACAGAACAATACATGGATATTCCGAGAGGGGGGGGAAATCAGTTTTTCCAGATGAAAGCTGGTCAGGGCCCAACCAGTTGTTATGTTATACACTAAACATCTGACATCTAGAACAGGAACCAGATTGCTAGCTCTGCCCTCTCCCTCTGTAAGTGGGAGTAAAACTTAAGTTGTTTGAGAATATGATTAGGGAAAGGGGCATGTGACTCAAGATAGAGCATCTTTTGGCATACAGACAGTCCCAGGTTCGATCCCCAGGATCTCCAGTTAAAAAGGGTCAGGTAAGAGGTGATGTGGGAGACCTCCACCTGAGACCTTGGAGAGCCACTGCCTCAGAAGAGGTAATCCTGACTTTGACAGACGAATGTCCTGACTCAATACAGGGCTGCTCCCAGTGACATCACATTTCCCTGGTCCATATTACTGGTTGCTGCTGGCAGGGGGCCGTGCACAAAGCATTGTGATGTCACATGAAAGAAGCCAGCTTGGAGAGGGAGGCATGAGCTAGATATGTGGTGGCTGTTTTCAGCATTGGCCAAATTTCTACAACTCATTTGGCCCCCAAGGTGTAGAACAGACAAACCTAAGGAGGCACAGACTATGGCAGTGGTGGCGAACCTATGGCACGGGTGCCAGAGGTGGCACTCAGAGCCCTCTCTGTGGGCACGCGTGCCATCACCCCAGCCAAGCCCAGACCATCATTAAAGTGTCAAATTCTCTGCCAAATAATTTTAAGCAAATGAAAGCATTTGGGATTGCTTTCCTTACTTTGTTTGGATCATCTTAAGTTAATGTATGAGTTGTTTTTTCTAAAGTAAAACCTCAGTATTCAGGTTAAATTGCCGTGTTGGCACTTTGCGATAAATAAGTGGGTTTTGGGTCGCAGTTTGGGCACTCGGTCTCTAAAAGGTTCGCCATCACTGGACTATGGTAAATGCCTCTCGATTAGCCCTAGAAGAGAGAGAAACACCAATATGCCTTTTCCCATATTCCCCTATGATTTGTTTTTTAACACTCAGAAAAACAAATGCTGTTATTTATAGCTGCAATCTTTCCTGGCTGTAAGCCACATTCTACTCAGACTAGGATTCAGGTCTGTTCAGAATAGGATTCTGAATAGATCTGCTTAGGTTTGCTCTCTTAGTTATCATCTCCCCCTGCCAATCCCCCCCCCATATATACTCATATCCCAGACACACAGAGAAAAGAATCAGATCAGAGAAAAGAATACTTCATGGGACATTTGAAATAATAGTGGCTACTCACCAGTGGCCCAGGCCGGCCTGTGAGGCCCATGGCACCGGGGGGACCCTTCATAGCCAGCTGAAGAGAGAAACACACAAGGATGAGTCCCCAGGAAAGGACTTAACCACATTCGCAGGGGAAGGTAGAGTAAGAAAGGTGGGTTGGGGAGAGCCTGCTCTAGAGACCTCAAGTAAAGATCAGACAAGTGAAAAGAAACTAGAGATTCTGCAAAATG
>NW_015176053.1:109105-152477 GCF_001447785.1 Gekko japonicus | reverse complement strand
ACCCCAGTTGCATTTGTCAATTTCACACTATTCGCTGCGCAGCCGCATTTTGACCCGCATCTCCCCCCAATTTCCCCCATGTCTTCTCGATCTCAAAAAACAAGGATTGAGAAGACGCGGGGGAAATCGGGGGGGAGATACAGGTCAAAATGTGGCCACATAGCAAATAGTGTGAAACTGACCAATGCAACTGGGGCAAACGGAAGAGCAAGGGCGGCACAGCTGCTTGTGGGGAATCAGTCTAGATTTTATTTTCTCCTCCATTGCTGCCATTAGTGTGGTGTACTTGTTAGAGCATGACGCTAGGCTATGGGTGACTTGGGTTTGAATTAGGGATGCTCAAACACCAAATGGTTTGGCTTGTGCCCTGCTCACCAGCTGCAAACAGAGACCCGGTTTTTCAACAATCGGTTCAATAGTTTGTCTGTTCGTGAGTGTTTGACAGGTTGTTTGACCGCATTCCTTCCTAGACAAGCAGTACAGTACAATGCAGTTGGCTTTTCACACATGCATGTTCTCACACAGCCCAGCTGAGGTCTACTGCCTCCCCATCCTTGCTGCATAATTGCTCTGCTTAGCGGGCAGCTGTTTAAATAGACAATTAGATCACACACAAATCATATAAATCAGTCATCAATAAATGCTGTGTTTCGATAAAATCCTACCCTTCGTTGTCCATCTAAGTAGTCCTTCGTGATACCAATGGCTGCTCATCAGTTTGAACCAACACATTCCAAGATAACCCAGTGCAAACTGGTTCGGCAGGCATTTGCGACGGCTCCCCAGGAATTGAACTGTCATGAGTCAGCCAGGGCTCAGCAATAGCGAGGACTCCTCGGGAGAAGAGGAGCCCCGTATAACCAACCTTGACTCAACAGAAGCTGGCCAGCAGGAAACTGAGCTGCAAGCTTGCAAGGATTCACAACATCAAGATTCACAGCCAACAGCTGATGCAGAGTCATAGACACCCTCTAGCTCTGGTTCAGCAGGTGAAATTCAGTTGGCCATTCCCAGCCCACCAGTATCACCCCTAGAGTACTGCAGATGAAGGCTGAGAACAGAACTACAGACAAGATGGCAAAATGCACGCCTCCTGGCCCAACACCAGCTGCTTGCTGATAACAAAGATGAGTAGTGCCAGGATCACTTCTGAGAAGCTGGCTGCAAGCCTGAACCTTAGGTGGGTGGCTACAAAACCAGACAAAAAAAGGCTATTGGGCTTGGATGCAACATGAACATTAGACGCTAAGCCACTGACTCTGCGTTGCCTGCTTCTTGGAACCCGACCTTGGACTGAACAACTCTGCCTTGCCTGACTTCTGTAACTCTGACCTTGGATTGATTGACCCTGCCTTGCCTAACCCCTGGCATCTGCTACTTGAAACCTGCAAACCAGTACATGGACAGACCAAGTGATCAGCTCACATTTGACTGCTACCTTCTAGCACAGTTAAGTTCAACCATTGAACATATTCACAGGGAAATTAGCAGCACCCCTAGTTTGAATCCCCACTTTCTGGGTGACCTTGGGCCATCACTCTCTCAGTCTGACCCACCTAGCAGGTAGATTCAGGTGGGTAGCCATGTTGGTCTGAAGCAACAGAACGAAGTTTGAGTCCAGTGGCTCCTTTAAGACCAACAAAGTTAGTGGAAGTGTGCCTGCACATGAAAGCTTATACCAAGAATTAAACCTTGTTGGTCTCAAAGGTGCCACTGGACTCAAACTTCTTTCTACCTAGCAGGGTTGTTGTCGGAAGGATAAAATGGAAGGAGAGGAGAACAATGTTCCAAGGCATTGGGGGGAAGCAGGATATAAACAAATAAATAAACAACCATTGGATATGTGAATGGACAGGTTCAGTCCCGGAACACAGATCTATGAGGTTGGTCTAGATTGAGTATATTCAGTTCCTTCACAGGTTAAATTGAAATAATTATGCTCTATCTGTGTATGAGTCAGATGAGAACAGGGAAAACTCCACACCTCTGACATTTAGGGCACGACTATACCACAAGTCTAATTTAAGCAGCCATAGTACATATTGCACACAGATGGGGGGGAAAGAAAGAATTCCAACCATGACAGCTTCTACAACAGAAATTTTGATATTATGGCAGCAGATAGAATATCTTCCCAAATAAAATGAATGGAAAATCATAATTGTCAATGTTCATTTCATAGGCGATGGTTTTCTGTCTTGTCATACTTCTAGTTCAGTATTATATCTGATAAAGATAAGAGAAAAACTAGATCTTATATTTCCAGTTGAAGGAACACTTCAGGCCACTATAGATGGTTCAATCTAATTTTAGTTCACTGTTGCAATATTTTATAGATAACGTCTTATTAACCTAGTGCTTGGTACCCATACCAATATTTACAAGTGCTGTTTACTGTATATCTGTGTAATGTATGTTGAATTCATGTTTAATGTAATCTACCATTCAAATAAATTAATTTTTTTAAACGGGAGGGGGTGGACTTGTGATGCGTGACCTCTTCCTCAGACGATCCCGATGTGGCAACCATACTTATCTAAGAAGAAATATTTCTCCAGACCAAGTGCCAAAATCCTTAGAGGGGATTTTCCCCCCTCACTTTTTAAAAATGATGTAGATTGCTTTTTATTAGTCTATTCCTTGATTCAGGCAGCGAGTTCTGGCATGAGACACCTTCTATGTGCCAGTGTTCCCTCTAAGCTGAGTCAGTGTGAGCTAGCTCACAGTTCTTTAGCCCCCGGCTCACACATTTTTCTCTTAGCTCAGGAAGGATGGCTCCAGAGCAAACTAATTTATGCCGTAGCCAAATCGCTCGCTCACAACTTTAATACCAGTAGCTCACAAAGTAGAATTTTTGCTCACAAGACTCCACAGCTTAGAGGGAGCATTGGTATGCATCTGTTCCCTGATTGTGGGAACAGAGATGATGCGGGTTAAAATGTAGCCTGAAGGCCAAACTAAAAGGGACAGCATCCTCGTGGCTGCCACAAGGACACCACAGCCATTTTAAAGATATTTTTAAATCGCCACAAAGGCCCAGTCCTGACTCAACCCACAGCGTGGTACTCTCCCCCCCCCCTTTCATTTTCAAGAGCCTAAAAAGCCACCGGGAGGGCAAAAGTTCTCAAACAGTGTGTGAGTGATTCAGGTGGGGTAGCCGTGTTGGTCTGAAGCAGCAGGACAAAGTTTGAGTCCGGTGGCACCCTTTAAGACCAACAAAGTTTAATTCTGGGTATAAGCTTTCATGTGCATGTGCACTTCTAAGTGTGCATGCGCACAAAAGCTTATACCCAGAATAAAACTTTGTTGGTCTTAAAGGTGTCACTAGACTGAAGCAGTGCGTGAGTGAGGTAATCTGCCATGTATCACACTTCTGGGAATGGACTCCACTTTCAGGTCACCTGGAATCTTGTAATTATTTCAAAAGAAAGGCTGCAATGCAGGCACAAAAGAACTAATGGAGTACCCAGGTTCAAACGAAGGGAAGGTTTTAAAGTTATCTGAGAACCAGTTTGGTGTAGTGGTTAGGAGCGCGGGCTCTGATCTGGGAGAACCAGGTTTGATTCCCCACGCCTCCACATGCAGCTGCTGGTGTGACCTTGGGTCAGTCACAAGTTCTCAGACCTTTTCTCTCAAGGGCAGTTTTCAAAAGAGCTCTCTCAAACCCACCTACCACACAGGGCATCCATTGTGGAGAGGGGAAGGGAAAGGGATTGTAAGCTGCTCTGAGACTCCTTCGGGTAGTGAAGGGCAGGGTATAAATCCAATCGCCTCTTCTATTTTATAGAATATTGAACTGGAACTTGGAAGATGCTCACTCGAGAGCCATATAGGCCAGATATTCCAAGCCTACGCTACCCTACAGCATTCTTATGAGGATCAAATGGGAAGAGGAGAACCACAGGCCCTATGGGTTGAGGGGAGGAAGGGCGTTTGTCTTGGGCTTCAAGCTGAAACCGGATCTCAGATTTAGACCTTTATCAACTTGAGGGCATTTTGATAAGTTTTGCAACTCGGGTTTTTTGTTTTGTTGTGGATCCCTGTTGGTTCAAAACATATCACACTCGGCTCAGAACTGCACACTGAAGCAAGTAAGATGTGATTTAAAGACAGTCTTTTTTCTTTTGTTAGCTGATAACAGTTTGTCAGTCTTTTTGGTGCCTTATTTTATTTTCACGTGTTGTCATTTTTAATTTTATTTTTTTTATTATGGCTAAGGGCCTCACACCCCTGTCCTGGATGGCCCAGGCTAGCCTGAACTCGTCAGATCTTGGAAGCTAAGCAGGGTTGACGGTGGTTAGTACTTGGATGGGAGACCCCCAAGGAAGCCCAGGGTCGCCATGCAGAGGAAGACAATGGCAAACTACCCCTGTTACTCTCTTGCTTTGAAAACTCTATGGGGTTCATAAGAAGTACAAAGATAAAAAGTCTGAATGAAGTATAAAAAGCTAGTTGGAGATCTCCTCTCTTGGGTTTTTTAGTTAGTAGTGGGTTCTTTACTTTCTCCCTTATATGTAGCTTTCCCTTTCCCTTTTTTCTGTTCTAGTTTTTGTAGTGTTTAAAAAATCAATAAAAAATCCCCTCCGGGGGCTTAAAAAAAAGAAAAGAAAAGAAAACTCTATGGGATTTCCCTAAGCCACCTGCCTCTTAATGGCATTTTACAGACTCAAAAAATGTATACATGGACACATACACATAGAGTGTTTACCTTGGCTTGCTGCAAGATCGCTTGAGCCTGGGCTTCCTGAAAAGAAACCGAAGGGCCTTTCGAAGAGTCGCCACCAAACTGGAACTAGAAATGGATACACAAAGAGGAAGTCGGTGAAGGAAACTATGTCATACTGTGACCTAGCGAGGTAAGGGCCAAACTAACCTGTAACCTTCGAGCCAGAACACATGTTGTTATGAACACCATCGCCATGGATACCACAAATGATTCCCCCGTGGAGAGTCAATCCTGCCTTGTTCCAAATTTTTTGTTGCCTGATTCATCCTTCTCATGCTGGGTCCTC
The DNA here is from genome assembly GCF_001447785.1 of Gekko japonicus. Lineage (NCBI taxonomy): Eukaryota > Metazoa > Chordata > Lepidosauria > Squamata > Gekkonidae > Gekko > Gekko japonicus. Next base: position 147,465 of record NW_015176053.1, on the reverse strand, counting down.
ACCATATCCCTTCTCCCAGCAGCCAGTGGTGATGGAAGGAATGCCACAGCATGATGGGAGTGAATCACACGCACACATTACAGCCTGGGCAACCAGCGCTATCCACAGGGAGGCCATTTTGCTGGCATTGCCTTGGCAACCTCACCATATGCCTTAAACTAGCTCTCCATGTTGACTGCTGGGCCTGTCTTCGGGATGAAAAATGTGATATTCAGAGTGCCCATCACACACACACACCCCACTTTTATCCTGGCAGTAGTCAATTTTGAATAGATAAAGCAGTCTGCTTTTTAACAGATGGATGAGCTCGTTTCCTTCCACTCTACTCCCCAGCCCTCGAACAAACTCTGAGGCTATCTTTCCACGGGGGACACCGGAATGTTTGCACCAGGGCTATTTTTGGGCAGGAACGCACAGGAACAGAGTTGGCCACGCCCAGCAGGAACTCATTAGCATAATAGGCCACACCCAACAGCAGAAACTCATTCGGATTGGCTACATTAGGGGTGTGTGGCCTAACATGCAAAGGAGTTCCTGCTACAAAAAAGCCCTGGGTTTTGACAACAAACAAGGTAAACAGAATAAGAAGCAAAAGGTGGGTGTGGCTGGATGAGCACACTTCTGGTAACATGGGGGTGTGGCCTAATATGCCAATAAGCTGTGCTGTCAGGGGTGTGTGGCCTAATATGCTAATGAGTTTCTGCTGTTGGGTGTGGCCTATTATGCTAATGAGTTCCTGCTGGGCTTTACCTACAAAAAAAGCCCTGGTTTGCACGAACACAGAAATAGCCTGTTAGCTCCAAGGACAGTCTCTTGTACCTTCCTTGTCTTGAGTGGGCTGCGCGTCACTTCCAAATTGTCCTTTCCCTTTTTTTTGTCTCCTGCTTTCAGCTCCTTTGCCAGTGCCAGGCTTAGATACTTTTTCCAGCTGAAGCACAGCGCCAAAATGACACACCCATGCTCTAGAGCAGAGCTCCCTTGTTGCTTCAGAGCAACAGCTATATGGAGCAATGGCATATTTCTGGAATCTACTGCCCCCAAAGACCAATTTTTTTCATAGTAGAGGTGCCCTGTTTTCCCGCTCCATCCACACTGCTATATTCACAGACCTGTAGCTACAGTGGGGCTTTTGGGGACTCCGACCCCTTTCTTAAAGCCCCACAAGAATTTCTCCTGTAAATGCTTTTTCCAATCATTTCAAAACTTTTTTTTAAAGGTGTGTGCGCCTTTAAACAGAGGGGGATGCTGCAGTAGACTAATTCCCGCACTGAGCAAGGGGGTTGGAGTAGGTGACCTCTAGGATCCCTTCTAACTCTGTGTCAAGAAACTGGTCGCCTTTAAGCTTGCTTGACTATAGAAGTCCTCACCTCCACCTGCCGGCTCATTCTCAGAATTGTTGCTTAGGCTGGCAGAAGTGATTAACTTGCAGCAGCTGAGAACTGCCATCTAAAGTAGTGGACAGCTTGCAATTTAGAGATCTATCCTGGCAACAGCTTTCTATTGGCTCAATGGCTTTTCATTCTGCACTGACTTCAGCCCCACCAGGAAAAAAAAATTGCCCCACAAGCCACAGAGTCCTGGCTACGGGCCTGTACAACTCACTGTACAATCTCCCAGTACAACTCACTGGTAACATAATCATCATCCCAGGGGGTCCACGAATGCCATCAGCTCCTGGAAGGCCTAGGAGTCCTGGTGGTCCCTGTGTAGGAATGAAGAGAAGGGCCTGTCAATCAGCCCCAGGAAACGCTGAGCTAGGATGAGCTGCGTCAAGCTGGGACTCGCTTCCCGGCAGCAGCACTGAGGTACACCGAAAGGGGCACATGCCGGTGATTCCTTAACCCCTCTTTCCCACCCCCATGATCAGAAATCCCCAGGCTGGGAAAGGAGGGGGCTGCCTTCCCCTTGAATCACATGGAGGCTTCCTCACCCTCTCGCCAGGATCCCCTGGAAATCCTGGAGGCCCTGCTTGTCCTATAGGACCTGGCTCACCCTGGGAAGAAAGAAACAGAACATCAAGACACGTGTTTTGCCCACTGGAATCCCACACTGTTAAACCTAAACCATGCAGCACCAGAGGACCCCAGGCCAACTCAACGGACTGTATTGGCAGCATCGAAATTATGCCCTCCTCTGGTCCTAGGTCACACAGGGGCCTGGTTCTGGGGATGGCAGACACACACACACACCCCCAGTGGGAGCAGAGGTCTCCCACTTTCAGCCACCACCTCTCCGCCACTGGCCACCTGGCCGGCAGGGGGAAATTACCCACCCCCCAAATGCTGGAAATTAATGCAATGTGCCTATGTGACCCGGAAGTGACATAGGCACATGGGGGGATACTCTGGTTTGGGGGCAAAACTCTATGGTAGAAGCTAATTCTACCATAGAGTTTTGCCCAACAACCGGAGTTTCCCCCCCACACACAACGTGCCTACGTCACACTCTGGGTCACATAGGCACGTTGTGTTAATATCCAGTGTTCCTTCCCGCTCCCAGTATGTGCTCCCCACCCCCCATCCCCGCCAGCTGCTCTGAGGGGCCTAGCAACCCTACCTGGTTCTCATTGAAATGATACACCTGCATTGATAATCCAGTTGCACCTTGAGAGCCCTTATGTACACATGACAAAAGGGCGATCCGGATGCATTTGCAAGCCCCAAAGCCATGGTGCCAGTTGTTCACTCACAAATCCAAGCAGCCAATTGTGGGACTCCCAGACTCAACATGGCTGGTGTCATCCACACAAAAGCCCATGTGATAGAGCATCACTGTTTCGAAGACACAACTTCCTAAGCTTCTAGCACTACAAAAGCTAACCATTAGTGTGCAAGGTCCGGCAATGTCAACATGCTCAACAAAGACCGACATGGCACAAGAGGTTGCCATTCCACAGCCCAGCCTAGCAAGTAACTAATGGACAGCAGCAGCACCAAGTGGCGACCACCATGGAGTCTTCTGGCTTGGCATGTCGTCATGTCGGTAGCTCCCAGCCCTCCCCCAAATGATCATGTATATTAATCATTCTGTCTCATGCAGTGTAGGTCTATCAGCTGCTACTAGCCATGGTGACTACAGGGAACCTCCACATTCAGAAGCCATTATCCTCTGAATACCAGTGCCAGGAGGCAACCTCAAGGGAAGGCCTCGGCTTCTATGCCCCATTTTTGACCCTACAGAGAAACTGGTTGGTCTCTGTGTGAGACAGAATGCTGCTGAACTAGACTGACCACTGGTCTGACCCAGTCGGGCTCTTCTTATGTTCTTATTCCTCTTACCACTGGCCCCGGGTATCCAGGTGGCCCTACAAAACGAGTGCCCTGCAAGGAAAAGAGAAATCCTGGTTAGCATTAAAAAAAGCCTGACAAAGAAGGCAATGGGCCTCCATGCAGGTTACAAACCTACAGAACAGACTGGTCACCCTTAAATGCCATAAGAGTACTCATGATTATCTGTAAATCAACAATGCCATAAATCATCAGTCATCTGCTGCACTCAAAAGCCAAAGATGCACTGCTCCCACTTTACGCAATAGGTCTCATAAAATTATTGCTGAAGAGTGACTGTGGCTTATTGGTAGAGCATTTGTTTTGCATGCAAAAGCTTTCAGAATCTACCCCAGTATCTCCAGCTAAAAGGAGACAGGTGATATGAAAGGGGGCTGCCTGGAAAGCTGCTGCCAGCCACAGCAGACAATTCTGATTTTAGTAGTCCAAGGGTCAAACTCAGTAGAAAGCTGCTAGAAAGGGGTCATGGCACAGTGGTAAGATACCCAGTGTGCAAACAGCCCAGGTTCACTCCCAGGCATCTCCAGTTAAAAGAATCAGGTTTGTGTGACTTGACCCAAGATACCTTCATAGACTAAGGGTCTGAATCAGGCCAATTTCCCACAAGCAGCTGTGTTGCCCTCGCTCTTCCCTTCCCCCCCACATTGTATTTGTTAATTTCCCATTACTTGCTGCGCGGCCGCATTTTGACCTGCATCATCCCCCAATTTCCCCCGCATCTTCTAGATCATTGTTTTTTGAGACTGAGAAGATGCGGGGAAAATCAGGGGATGCTATGGGTCAAAATGCAGCCGTGCAGCAAGTAGTGGGAAATGGATGAATACAATTGGGGGAAGGGAAGAGCGAGGGCGGTGCAGCTGCTTGTTGGGAAATCAGTCTCAGTTTCAGGAAGAAGAGTTCGGATTTATACTCCTCCCTTCACTCAGAGTCTCAGAGTGGCTTACAGTCTCCTTTCCCTTCTCCTCCCCACAACAGACACCCTGTGAGGTAAGTGGTGCTGAGAGAGCTCTTTTGAGGACTGCTCTTGAGAGGAGAGCTCTGAGAGAACTTGTGACTGACCCAAAGTCACACCAGCGGCTGCATGTGGAGGAGTGGGGAATCAAACCCAGTTCTCCCACATTAGAGCCCGCACTCCTAACCACTCTCCTTTCTGTCCCTTTAGATTGGTTTCCTGCAGCAGACACCATTGGAACAGATCATCGGTGGTGGTGGGTGGGGGGAAGCATGCTAACCCATTTCTGTCACTTAACAAGAAGAATTGCCTTCTTCAGGTAACACGGTCTCCTCACCCCTAAACTTCATGTGTTCATATGTGTTCATATGTATCCGTGGAAATAAAGCAGTGGTTTAATTACATGCACTGTTATGCAGTTAGACTCAGGGGTCGTTTCGTAGAAAAAGAGCTGGGGGAACTCATTAGCATAACTCATTAGCATATCCCACACCCCCTGACATCACCGGAAGTGTGTCATAAGGCCACACCCCCTGACATCACTGGAAGTGTGTCATAAGGCCACACACCCAGCCCCCAACAGTCCCAGCCGCTGCCGCCAGCCTTGCAGCTCCACTGCCGAGCCCCATGAGGGGCCCGGCGGTGGACCTGCAAGGCCGGCGGGAGTGCAAGGAAGCCCCGCGAAGGCCCTCCCTGGCCCCAGGCAGGCAGGGGTGGGGAGAGGCAGGGAGGAAGCAACTTACCCTCCCTCTTCTCCTGCCTCCTCCTGGCTGAATGAGGGCCGGAAGCGGGGTGGCCGGAAGTGGGGGGCGGGGCTTCGTCATGTGCCCCGCCCCCGTACCTCACCCGGGGGAACTGCGATCCCCCACGATCCCCCCCGAAATGACCTCTGGTTAGACTAACTAGATGTGTGAACCGTGATGATCATACAGAACTTCGCTAACTGTTGCCGATGACAGCTTTTGAGCGGCCGCTATAACGTATGATCAAGCCAGCCATGATGCACAGCATCGAATTATTCCAACCTTTACCGCTGGGAATGCTTCTGAATGAGGAAGCAGGACCGATGTGATATACAAGCCACAATTCAGATACTGTTACAAAAAAACCTGGACATCAGGCTTTGAGGAGTGTTTACCAAAGGGAGCCACCATCAGAATTTCATCTTTATCCAAGGCTCACTCGGCTGTTCTCCCCCCCCCCCTTTGTTCCCAAAGGGAAGTCAGTAATTCATGCTGTACTTTCGCTGATGCTCACCAATGGCAGCCTGACAGGACATGTAACAACATCTCCAGTACTGATCCCTTCTTTACTGTTTGGAAATCACGGCTTTTTGGAGAGGTTTGTCCCTCTGGGATATGGAGTCAACCACAAACCCTCGGGGCCACCATAAATGCAGTTTCCAACCTTAGCTGACGGAAGGGAGGGGAACATCCAAGCGGGACAGAGGCCATACTCACAGGATCCAGGACTGCCGGCTCCCCTTTCTGTCCCTTCAGATTGGTTTCCTGCCACAGACACAATCGGAAGAAATCATCAAGGGGGAAAAAAGTGTGCAGTAACCCATATCTGTCACTTAACGTGAGGAATTGCCTTCTTCTTGTTACAGGGTCTCCCCACCCCCCCACCATGAATATGTTGAGTAAGTGGGAATTCTTGCTGAGCAGGGAAACTTGCTAAGACTAGCTGGGCTCATTAAAGGGATGTCTCCATCTACCCCGATACTCCTTTTCCTCTCTGTAAATACAGAAGGCATTTATCAAGACACCTGTAGCCACCAGTGATCTGCCAGAAGAACCTGGCCATGGGAAAAACTGGCCCTAGGGTTTGGAGAATAGCAACTGAAACAAGAACCAGTGCTGGACCTTCCAAGATCATGGCTTATAGGTATAGCATACTGATTGGCCTCCATGCCAGGATGTATTTAGGCATGTATGGAAGACTCAGGGTAGGTATCACAGGTAGGGGTGGGGCTGTTGTGGGCAGAGTTCCTTCCAAGGAGCCCTACAGTGCCCCACACATCCTCTTTTCCTCCTGAGCAATTCCAGAGCAGGAAGAAGCCTTGGCTCACTGCCACCACTCCGGTTCAAGGGCTTGACAGAGGAAGGTAGGAGAAAGAAGGTGCAAAGGGCGAGCAGGTCATTTAACATTTTAGATCCCAGCGCATTCCACGATAAGCTTCATCAGGGGATCTAATGAAACAAGGTTAAAATAGACACGGTCACATCAATACGTGTTCATACTAATATTATATCATTTAGAATGCACATAGGTAAAGGTAAAGGTTCCCTTGCTCGAAAGCCAGTCGAATCCGACTCTAGGGTTGCGGTGCTCATCTCCGTTTCAAAGCCGAAGAGCCAGCGCTGTCCGAAAATGTTTCCGTGGTCATGTGGCCGGCATGACTAAACACCAAGGCGCCCGGAACGCTGTTACCTTCCCACCGAAGTGGTCCCTATTTATCTACTTGCAATTTCTTGCTTTCGAACTGCTAGGTTGGCAGGAGCTGGAACTAGAGATGGGAGCTCACCCTGTCTTGCGGCACCCGGGTCTTGAACCGCTGAACTACTGACCTTCCACAGCCTGCAGTTCAGCGTCTTAACCACTTGAGCCACCACAGCTCCAGAATGCACATACAAAGCCTCAATTAAAAATAGTTCAGATATTTAGATTATTCGTTTGTACATATATTCTAAATGATTTGGGTCGCGTTTGCACGCACCAGTTGGAGCGGAGGGGAAGCGATGCTGTTTCCTCCAGAGGAATTTGACTCGGCAGTTGCAAGATCACGCATCCCTTTGTGATGCAGGCTTAGCCTGTCACTGCACAAGCAGATGTCACCAAAGGTGAGTTGTTTGGGGGTTTTTTTGTTTCCCATGCGCATAAAGCTGAACCCTGAGCCAGAGCCACAAGCTAGCTAATTTTGCACCCAAGGCAAGAATATAAAATTGTGCCCCCTATGTCCCAAAGCCCAGCCTAACCACATTGCTTCCCAAATGTACTCAGTCTTGGACACTGGCAAGTCTACAGCTGCAGCGAGTTCCATGACTGGAATGCTGTTCTTGCTGTCTGAATCCAACATGTGGAGATGGTCTTGTAATAAGGCTGGCACCCAACGCTTAAATACTGCAACTCTGGCCTGGCTGGCTAGATTAAATGCCAAACTTCCATCACAGAGCCATGGCTTAGTGACAATGGGTTGAGCAAGGGGGTTCAGGTGGTGGGCAGAGATTGACTCACCCTAGCAACAGCTGTTCAGAGGAAAACCCTGTAAATAATTTCTAATACATTTCAGTTATTATGATAAGACACCTCTTGGCACCTCATTTCCTCACCATAGCCTCATAACAGTACCATTAAGAAGGCACTCTTGGTAGATATCGGTAAAGGCAGATATAATTTTTTAAAAGTGACAGAGAAAGTTTGACAGTGTCCTTAACGCTCAACAAATCTTTCTTTCCTTTTTTAAAAAAAGTTTTATTTTGCTTTTTCAGTCAACATTACATCTTCACATATTACATACATTTTTAGAGTCTTTCGGTTCTCCCACTTATTTATCCAAGTGTAAACCCTTTTCCATCTATTGCTTTGTACCGTATTGTTTCCCCCCTGTAGTTTTAAACTCAAATCATCCATTTGAACAAGTTCTAACATCTTTATTATTAGGTCAGTTTTAGAGGGTAATTTCTCTAATTTCCAGTATTTGGCCAACATCATTCTGGCAGCCGTTATTATATATATTACTAGATAAACATCTTTATAGTTATATCTATTTGGTATAATATTTAACAAATATATATCTTTTTTTCCTGAGGCAAATTCTGGAAAATAATGCCTTCCTTCCTTCCTTCCTTCCTTCCTTCCTTCCGAGGTCGGTTTGAATGAGGGAAAGGCAGAAGCAGAGCCTACTGGCTAATGCCTGGAACTTTTCATCAGACATGTGGTATGCTGGGAGATCCTTGCTTGGAACTTAACTCCCAGGGGAATCAGAACAGCAGCAAACAAAGAGAACAAAGGTTGCCATGTCACCTTCTTGCTCCAGTGGGGGGATTTGGGGGGTGTTCTGGGGTTGGATGGGGGAGAGGGGTGGCCGGGCAGGTGGTTGCACTTGGGGGCGGGGCTTGGGGGCAGGGCTTCCCCCACTGGCCAGTTGTCCAGGCAAACTGGAGTCCCCAAAAGGGGGGGAACCCCCACCCGGACATGGGGGCTAGCAGCCCTAGGGAGAATGAGGTTGAAGCCTACCACTTCCTACACCATTTTCCAACATGAAAGGTCCCCAGGAGTCAGGGGTTGTTTCATAGAAAAAGAGCTAGGGGGACTCATTAGCATATGCCACACCCCCTGACATCACTGGAAGTGTGTCATAAGGCCACACACCCTGACATCACCGGAGGTGTGTCATAAGGCCACACACCCCACCCCCAACGGTCCCATGAGGGGCCCGGCGGTGGACCTGCAAGGAAGCCCCGCGAAGGCCCTCCCTGACCCCAGGCAGGCAGGGGTGGGGAGAGGCAGGGAGGAAGCAACTTACCCTCCCTCTTCTCCTGCCTCCTCCTGGCTGAATGAGGGCCGGAAGCGGGGCGCCCGGAAGCGGGGGGCGGGGCTTCGTCATGTGCCCCGCCCCCGTACCTCACCCGGGGGAACTGCAATCCCCCGCGATCCCCCCTGAAATGACCTCTGCCAGGAGTTACTATTTGTCCTATTGGGGAATTTACATATAGCTCATCAGCACACACAAATTTCCTCAATAGGCAAGGAACACTTCCTTGTAGCTTCTGAAGAGTACCCCGGGGGCCAGCCAACATCCCACAGGATTCTTCCTACTGTCACAATATAACTTCCCACCTACCCCGCTGTTAGGCTTGCCAACCTCCAGGCAGGGCCTGGGGATCGCCTGGAATCACAACTGATCTCCAGACCACAGCCCTCAGTTCCCCTGGATAAAGCGGCTTCTTTGGAAGGTGGACTCTGTGGCATTATACCGCGCTGAGGTCCCTCCCCTACTCAAACCCCGCCCTCCTCAGGCTCCACCCCTCAAATCTCCAGGGACATCCCAGCCCAGAGTTGACAATGCTACCCACCACATTGGGGTTCCCAGCAGGAAATAAAAAGAGAAGATGGATTGGAGGCGATAATATCTGGGCCTGAGAATGAACCCACCCAAGCCTGGAGGTAAAACAGACAGACAAAAGATGGCTGCTTTTTATTTTGGGCGGCGGGGGGGGATAAAATTAATGTAAATATTGACACTTAACCAGGAGTTCCAGGATGTTAGGTTTCACACAGCACATGTCCAAGGAGAGACACTCTCTCAGGCAGGTTTATAACATATCAATACAACACTTTACTGTACCTGAGTTACACACCAGGCCCAGGAAAAAGACCGCTAGCTTACCCTAACATCTGAGGTCTGATATCTAATTCACAGCCCTGTTAGCCTAGCCCTTTTCTCTCAGTCTTCAAAACCAAACTTCTGACTCTCCACCTTCAAAGTCTAATTTCTTTTTCTTCCCTGGTTTTTTTTCTTTTCACAGTAGCTCTTAATGTAGAGCTGCCAGGCTTCCCAATATGGCAGAAGGTCTCTCATGGGTGATGCTGCCAATGTTGCTACATCACTTCCAGGGAAAACTGGGAAGTGACATAGGATAGCTCTAGGAATTGCTGGAAACCCTATGGTAAACCATAACATTTCCAATGATTCCTAGAACTACCCTACATCAAATCCAGGTTTTCCCCACATCCCCGTGCCCAACCATCCCACCTGTTGCCAGCCTTGCCCTAGCAACCCCATCTTATTGGCTGGTTCAAAGCACTGCTCTGATCAGCTTCTTTATTACAGGGGTATATTCCTGTGCTCTACCTATCACAAGGTATTTTAGGTTGGAAAATGGCACAGGGTGAAAATTAATCCCCCTCTCCACACTTGGTGCAATCCTGATCCAAACTAGGCTGTGTACCTGGAAACTACTAGACATACATGAGACTCCATCGAGGAGTAACCACAGACTACCTCTAGTTGGCACAACTCGGAGACAGATGGCAACTCCCCAAGAGGAAATTCCGCAAACAATGGATACAAGTCCTTTGGAAAGTTCTGATAGTATTTAATGTAGCCTCATTTCCTGCAGCCTAGACCCACAAAAAACAGCAGATGTTTCAGTATTTTGAAGCAACATTCTAGGAGTGAACCTGAGCAACCATTCTTCCCCACCATGTGTTTATCTTTGCAGTCACCGTGCGGTTGGAATCACCTACCATCCCAAATCCAATTCTAGTTCGCAAATGTTACCAATGGCTATTGGCTCCAGATGAGGACACACATTTCCATCCACCAACTCCACTGCCAAGGTCAGTGAGACTCAAAGGAGCTTTGTGAAGGAGATGAACATCTGTATTCTGATGGCTGCCCCTTTGAGACTGCTGCTATTAAGACATCCCAGAATGGAACAGGCTTCTCCTGCAAACAGCATCAGGTTAAAGACCAACAAGATCTCCAGGGTGTAAGCTTTTGAGAATCAAAGGTCCCTTCATCAGGTTTCTGACAATGGGAGCTTGGTGTCTCCCAAGCTTATATCTTGGAGACCTTGTTGGTCTTTGAGGTGCTACTGAACTCAAATCTTGATCTTCTCCTGTACACCAACATTGCTATCCCCCAAAACTAGTATCAGGCCGCTGTCTTAACATTCCAAGGGACGCTTCCATTGCCATTACCTGGGGGACCTGAGCAGTAGCTTCAACGCGCTCAGCAGGATCAAATCGCTCTTCCTCACTGGTATCCCTTCGGTCATAGTAGTCTTCATAGTCCCTCGTTCTGTAGTCAAGCCTATCATCATAGGCCTCATATGTGCCATTGCCATCCAGGTCTGTGTGCTCACTGATCACATACTCTTCTCCTAGAAGGTCCTATCAGGGACGGGGGGAAAGAGAAGAAGAAATGAAGCACAGAGAGCATTCTGGTCTCCAGATATTTTGTCTACTAACTACCTCCTAAGTAGAGGTGGGCATGAACTGCATTTTTGTGGTTCGATTCATGGCTGAACCATGAACCAAACCACGAACTCATACGATTGGGGAGACTGGTTTGAGAACCAACGCAATTTGTATAGGTTCATGAGCAATTTAAAATTTAAACCCTTGCTTTCTGCTCCCCAATGCTTTTCATGGGGAGCAAAAAGTGGGGGGGGGATTTGAACCAAACAGCTGTTTTTGTGAAGAGCAAACAGCAGGGCTTTTCTACTCTTCATAAACTGCATCAAACTGCATCAAAATTCGTGAAAGCTTGTGGCGGTTCTTCAGTTTGCAAGCATTGCTTCACAAATCACGAACTGCCCAAAATTCGTGATGAAGTTAGTTCATCAGCTGGTTCATGCCTATCTGTACTCCTAAATCCAGCTTTCCTTCCTCTTCTGGGCTCCTCCCCCATAACTACATTCTTTTTTTTCCAAGAAAGAAAAAACATCTGTCTAGTATACTAGATGATCTGAATTGGGGGGGGGGGCTGTGTTCCTGGCATTTTCTCCAGTTACCCTGGAGAAAATGGCTGCTTTGGAAGATGGTATTATATCTTGCTGAGCCCCCCCCAAAAAGTAAGCTCCACCTCCAAAATATCCACAGATTTTCAAACACAGAGCTGGAAACCTTACCCTATTCACAAGTTACAATGAACACAGGTACAATCCCTGTACAGTGTACACTTGATTGTTCTTTCTACGTGCATTGAGTAAATTCAATGCATGTACAGCTCAATGCATGATTCAGACTGCACATTTATCCAGGTACTGGTCCCTGGTTTCATTTGTTAAGTGAATAAGTATTGGTTCTTTCTTCCAAACACAGATACGCACAGACATGCGAGATGTACTTGAGTGTACTGTAGCACACGAACAGGGCTAGCATAAATGGAGGTTGAGTGTTAAGGGGAAATATCAGTTCCTTCCTTCCTTTGCAAACAGCAGTTGATTTGGGCATTTAGCAATGTCACCTTTTCCAGTGTTTGCCCTGCCAGTCCAGGGAGGATCCAGCTAGCACTCTTTGCTTCCTCCAAGAACAAAGATTAACAGCCCTAACATGCTCCCTTGCCTTGCGTAAGCCAACGAGAAAAGGTTGCCTTTGCAAAGGTCACCCATCCCAAAGAGTGCTGCGCTAGACCGCTAGACGGTAGTCTTTACACTCTACCCTAGAACTGTCAACACTGTCTCTTTTCCATCAGCCCAGGGGAAAGACAGGAAATCACAGCTGGATTTTCTCAGCGGTAATTTAAAGAGCAAACTACTGGTGGTGGTGATTTAAAGAGCAAACTACACAGGCCCCACTGCAATGCGGGATACCCAGGAATGGTTCCGGCAGTAAGGCAGCGGTCAACCTCCAGTGCAAACACATTTTTAAAAGAGCTCCTCAGGAACAGGACCAGCTGCCAAGTGGGGCTGTGCATTCTCTTTTGTTGAGATTTGCCGGGGGAAAAACCCCACACAAGGTGAACTATCTGTTATGATGCTCCCTCGTGAATGAGAGCCAGCAAAAGACAGAGGCCCTGTTCAAACAAGACGTTTTGGGCCGGGAGAGGGACGGATCGGGGCCGCAGCAAATGGGCGCGATCCCACAGCAACATCTGGGAATCGTGCTGCGCCCGTTCCCAGCCCGTTCCCAATCCGCCCCTCCCGGCCAAACCCTGCAGCAAAAAAGAACCACCTACCTAGGTGGTTCTTTCCGAAAGGTGGTTCTTTCCGAAAGGCCGCATCACTGCCGGCCGTGGGATCGCCGGCGCGTCTTTCCGCCAGCACATCCCCGGCCCCTGGCCATACTGCGCATGCTCGAGCATGCGCAGTTCGGCAGCCTCCCCCTCCCAATCGTCTCTTCCTCCCCGGCATCTGATCGTGACGGGGAGCAATGGCACCACGGCTCAGGGGATCGTGGGATCCCGCCGCGGCGTCTCTTTTTTGGTGCGGCTTTTAAAAGCCGCACTTTGGCCAGTGTTTTCCCTGCCGTGTGGCAGGGGCCAGAGATTAGCATCGGGTGTGGGAAGTGGGAACATGAGGTTCAAATGCCCACTGGGTAGGGTTCATGGAGGCTGAAGACTCCCCCCACCACCACCAGAGAGCTCAGAGGCAGTTTGAAATGCTTGCCCTGAACTGAATCTTCTTCTTGCTTTCACCTCTGCTAAACAAGTTTTGTACTTTTAATAGTTTCAGATACAGTATGGCGGGACTAAAGAAACTATCGACAAACATGCTGTGGACAGCAACGTCTCCCTAAAAATGACTTTCCATTATTTGGTGGGGTGAAGAAAGTCATACTAGATAACGAGAGCTCTCAACACATTCCTCAGACATGGGGAAAATCCTCTTTCACAACCAATGTCCTAATTTTTTTTTTCCTACTGGGTGGAGCAGTTCACATCCTGAGCAGAATATAACTGCTGTAATCTTACAATGGGCCATGGGCAACACGAGACCCTGCACAGCTCCAGACTGCTGCGGGGTGAGGCTTCCTGTGTTAAAAAGTGGCCACTCATGCGTACGGCTTAGAGGGAACACTGCTCACAACCGAAATGACAGAGGCAGTGAAAGAATTTATAATCTATTCCCTTTCACAGTGTTAAGGAATGGATAATTTGAAGACTTGCCCTAAGGTCACATGACCTTAGCTCTAGAACAAGGGTTAGAAACTGCTGCACAAGATGTTTTAGTTGCCCTTCGTATCAAAGTGGCTTTAAGTTAGGGTTGCCATGTTTTGAAAAGCAAAAAAGAGGACATATTTCCCGACTGACTACTTCTATCAAGTGATCACTATGACAAATCTCATTTTAAAGAGTCCTGCGATTTGAGCTGCGATAATTGCTACTAAGTAGGAGTATTCCTAACCTTGCCACCCCAAAAGAGGACATTTTCATCAGTTTTTAAAAAGAGGCCCACAAGAGGACGGACATCAAAAAAGAGGACATGTCCTCTAAAAAGAAGACATCTGGTAATGCTACTTTAAGCCTTTTCTTATTCTGGCAGTCTTTACCTGCGTGAACCCAGAACGATACAATAGGCATAAAAGGTAAAGGTTTCCCTTGCTCAAAAGCCAGTCGAATCCAACTCTAGGGGGCGGTGCTCATCTCCATTTCCAAGCCAAAGAGCCAGTGCTGTCCAAAGACTTCTCCATGGTCATGTGGCCAGCATGACTAAATACCAAGGCACATGGAATGCTGTTACCTTCCCACCGAAGTGGTACCTATTTATCTATTTGCAATTTCTTGCTTTCGAACTGCTAGGTTAGCAGGCACTGAGGCAAGAGACAGAAGCTCACTCCATCATGCAGCAGTAGGGTCCCAAACTGCCGAGCTACTGACCTTCTGGTCTGCAGCCAACTCAGAAATCAAATGCTGAGTAGCCATCAGCCTTGCCCCAACCCTTGCTACACTTCAGATGGAATGTCATTTTTTTTTAAGTATCGCATGGCCATTGATGCATTTATCCATTTCTTACCTTGCTTGCAAAGGAAACCTTTACCAGTGAAAAACTACTCTGGGAATAAAGGAGGAAGGTGTCCTTGTGACATCACAAAGAATGAGCCAATCGGCAGGTTGCTTCATGACATCACAATGAAGTTGTCAACTGGCACTGTACACAGCGGCACTAAACGGAAAATACATCCCACACGCACACCACTGCTAGGGACAACCTTGGAGGTAAACATGCATTTTGCTGCCAATTTTGTATTCTGTTTCTTTTAATTAAATAAAAAGAGGACTGTTGTGAGAGTAAAATGCACATCTGATCTGTTGAAGGAAAGGTGGAATATAGAGATAACAACAAGAGAGATAGCACGGATCTTCTGAGAACAGCAGATTAGAACTGTTCTTACATGAGGTTGCCAACTCTAGGATGGGAAATTCCTGAAAATTTGGGGGTGGTACCCACGGAAGGGAGGGACTTTAGCAGATTATAATGCCATAGAGTCCACCCTCCAGAGCAGCCATTTTCTCCAAGGAAACTAATCTCTGTCGTCTGGAGATCAGTTGTAATTCCAGGAGATCTCCAGGTCCCACCTAGAGGTTGGCAATCCTAGATCTACATATTACGAAAAAGCAAGTGGAACAGCCTCTTTGGAATTTCATGCCTGCATGTTCTCCCACATCGAACGCTCCCTGCATGTTGAAGACTAGCAAATCACAGAGAAACCCTGATGAGCTAGTTTTCCTTAGGCATGGAATTAAAAACAAGCAAACAAGGGCAGCTTTCAAACAGGTCCTTATCCATCTGCACTTTAAAGTTGTAAAGTGCCAAGAAGGCGTCACCAAAATGCCTTTCTTGGATGCCTAGATCAGCCTACAGGCTTCCATCCAAAGAACCTGTGAAACTGCTTGGCTGCTAGACTCTCCCTGCATGGCATTTCCCCCCTAAATTTCAAGGATTCCGAATATCTTCGCATCCATCCTTGAAATACTCTTCCTGAGAGAGCTCAAAAGCCCAGCCCTGTTGTCTCAACATCCGTCAGACTTCCTACCTCATAATTGCCAGAGAAGTTAAAGCTGACCGTCACAGTGGTCGGGGTAAGCGCTCCATGTTCAGGATCAGAACTCTCCTCCCAGAAATCGGCTGCTGGTTTTGTAGGAACAGCTTGGGTCAGAGCCTCATACTTGAGGAACACAGAGAGAAAAAACAAACCATTAAAAGAGAGGACACCATGGAACGATTATTATTGTGTTGTTATAACTCTAGCGGTGTACAGATTGCCGAAGGGTTAGAAGTATGACAACAGCCAAAAGCCAAATGAAATGATATGGGCCTTATAGAGCCCGATATGCTAAGATTAGAGCAGCCAGAGCCAGCCATGCCTCTGAAATTTAGTGGGTTCCATTGGGACTGGAAAGTAAAATAATAAGTCACCACCCTGAAGCCTACCACTATGGCTGTGTATTATTTTGTGCCAGTCAAAATTATGTACCCAGAAATCAGAAGCTATGCACAGTGGGGGAGTGGAACTATACCTGTCCTGCCCAAGACATCTGTCCTGCTTCACCTGTAAACCTGAACGTCTTAAGTGTTGAATGTCATGTTTGTATAGGGTCTGTATTATGTGCCACAGGTCCACACTTAGTGGTCGTTTCCTGAATGTTATGCAGATGTAATTCATGCCCATGCGATCTGGACTATGTGCATACCCCAAGGAAACACTATGTCCACATATTGGTGTCCATCAAGCCCCAGATGCAACCCAGGGGTCGTTTCGTAGAAAAAGAGCTAGGGGAACTCATTAGCATAACTCATTAGCATATGCCACACCCCCTGACATCACCGGAAGTATGTCATAAGGCCACACCCCCTGACATCACCGGAAGTGCGTCATAAGGCCACACACCCCGCCCCCAACGGTCCCGGCCGCCACCGCCGACCTTGCAGCTCCACTGCCGGGCCGGCGGTGGACCTGCAAGGCCGGCAGGAGTGCAAGGAAGCCCCGCGAAGGCCCTCCCTGGCCCCAGGCAGGTAGGGGTGGGGAGAGGCAGGGAGGAAGCAACTTACCCTCCCTCTTCTCCTGCCTCCTCCTAGCTGAATGAGGGCCGGAAGCGGGGCGGCCGGAAGCAGGGGGCGGGGCTTCGTCATGTGCCCCGTCCCCCGTACCTTACCCGGGGGAACTGCGATCCCCCGCGATCCCCCCCGAAATGACCTCTGATGCAACTAGCTCGGGATGTTGTCTTACTAACCATTAGGGGGCCATGGCTCAGTCAGAGAGAACCTGCTTTGCATACAGAAGGTCCCAGGTTCAATCCATAGCATCTCTAATTAAAAGGACCAGATTGTAGCTGATGTGAAAGGCCTCTGCCTTAGACCCTGGAGAGCTGCTACCCGTCTGAGTACACAATACTGACTTTGATGGACCAATGGGCTGATCCAGTATAAGACAGCTTCATGTGTGTTCAAGGTTTTTACGGGGAGGGACCATGGCTCTTTGGTACAACATCTACTTTTCATGCAGAAGTTCCCAAGTTCAGTCCCTGGCATCTCCCGTTAAAACAGGCCAGACAGGAGGTGATGTGAAAGACTTTGATCTGAAATCCTGGAGAGCCACAGGCAGTCTGAGTAGACTGTTCTGACCTTGACGGGCCAAGGGTCTGACTTGGTAGAAGGCAGCTTCATACGTCCATATGGGCTCTTTTTGTAGCAGGAACTCCTTTGCATATTAGGCGACACACCCCTAATGTAGCCAATCCTCCAAGAGCTTACAGTAGCCCCTGTAAGAACAGCTCTGTAAGCTCTTGGAGGATTGGCTACTTAAAAAAAAGAAGAAGAAGATTGTGTGAAATGGCTCCATGGCTCTTTGCGAAGAAGGTCCTCTGCTCTGGGTTGGGAGAAACCTGCAGATTTTAGGGGTGAAGCCTGGAGAGAATGGGATTTGGGGAGGGGAGGGACCTCTGCAGGGTACAATGCCACAGAGTTCATCCTCCCAAGCAGCCATTCCCTCCAGGGGCACTGGTCTCCGTCAGCTGGAGATCAGCTGCAAAAGTGGGAGCTCTCCGGGCCCCACCTGGAGGCTGGCCACCATAACAGTGCCCTTGAATCTCCTCCACTGATAAGGGGTCAGGAATATGGACACGCTCATGCCAGGGCAGAAAAGAAGGGCATGCGAGTGGCAGATCTCCCTCGCGTCAGAAAGGGCAAGGAGAGCGGGGAGGCGCTTTCCCTGCCAGCACAGAGCAGACCAGCAGCTGGACTCCTGATCCCAGTGGGAGGAACTCAGCCAACTGCTCCATTTGGCAGGAGGACTTGCTCCCCCTAACCCAGCCAAGAGTGACTCACGGGCAGGGTGAGCTCAGCATCGTACCCTGACCTGTATTTCACAAGTTGCTGGATGCTGCCCTGCTTGAAACAAATCAGTAATGAGAGGAAGCAGGAAGGGCAGAGGGCTGGAAAACACCAAGACAGAAACGGAACGGACACAGGCAAAAAAAACCCCTGTGTCACAGAGATGGAGGGGCACGGAAGGCATGAGATCCACTTAGCTACAGATCTGGTCTAAATAATGTGTGGGTTGCAGATAAACAGTTGAAAAGCACAGTCTAGCTTCGTTTGCCTCTCCAGCACAGCAGCATCTTGAGGTCTAGGATCATGGAGTGTTCCAATGGCAGCCCCCAAGCTGCTCTTAGGCACCCCAGATCCCCAGGCCTATGTGGCTGCGCTGACCCTCTGCAACCACGGCACGGTTATATTTTGTCCTATTCCCACTGCACATCTCTCTTTTCCCAAGCACAGCAAAGAGGCCTACAAAGAAGAGGAGGAGAGAAGAGATTGGGTTTATATCCCGCCCTTCACCACGCAAAGGGGTCTCAGAGTGGTTTACAATCCTCTTCCCTTCCCCACAACAGACGCACTGTGAGGTAGGTGGGGCTGAGAGAGCTCTTTTGAGAACCGCCTAAGAACTTGTGACTGACCCACGGTCACACCAGCAGCTGCATGTGGGGGAGTGGGAAATCAAACCTGGTTCTCCCAGATTAGAGTCTGCGCTTTTAACCACTACACCAAACTGGCACCTGTGGGCGGTTCCACTTGGCAACAAAGCTGGGTTTCCCACGAAGTGTATAAACTTATTTATCTTTCTTTAGCTTCATCTGTAGCCCACTTTTCTGCCCAATGGAAGTGGCTGACAACATGCTCGCCAAAGTCCTGTGGGGTAGGTTAGGCTAAGAGAGCGTGACTGACTCCAAAATCACCCAGCAAGCTGTTATGCCAGGGTGGGAATTTGAACCTGCGTATCTCCTACTCTAGTCTGACATTTTAGCCACTGAAACACAGGCCAATTCCAGCTTTCCAGTGAGTGTGGCTGTGTGCCACGTGCACTCTCTGATACATCTTCTCATATGCCTAATTATATAGAAGATGTACACTGGTGTACTTGCAAAATATGTAATGTGTGAAATGCCCTTCTGGCTGCCCCCACAAGGTTCGTTATTCGAGATGACAACCCCTGTAAGTAGACTGGGGTTGCGGTCAGAAATGCCATTTAGCACAGTCAGGATAGGAAGCACTCCTATTTCATCCAATTTGTTTTTGAAATGGAGTCACTTGATCAGACATCCAAGTATATTCCATTTTTTTGCGGGATCAGTCCATCATTGCACAATCAGACGGTGCAGATGGGTGAGGGTTTTAAAAAAATTTTTGCCTGCTTTTGCACATGCGCATAAACGAGGGTGCCGTTTTTTGCACATGTGCTTTCCAGCTTCCGGGAGTCAATTCTCCGGGTTGACTGCTGGCCGATCCTTCCACGGAACACTGTGATCCCGTTGGTTCACAGCAAGCCACGGTCGTTTGACAAAGATCACTCCCTTTCCTGCTCACTTCCAAAGCTGGCCTAGAGATGGGGACAATTATGTGGTTATGCACATACTGCTATGCGAGCAAAAAAAAAAATGGTGCCCAATCAGGATGGAGTGAGCAAACCATCCCGCTGGCCTGAGAGCACACTTGAGTGATCAGACTAGGGAAATTCTGTCTGTGGCCTGTCGGCAAGCGTGAGGACCAAAGTTTCCCAGGTGTCTTTTTACTCCATTTTGGGGACGGACCAGGACAGGGTGCCGACAACTGCGGAACCTTTTTTTCCTTCAATAAGTGTTTTTTATTTTGAACAATATATACAACAGTACATTCATAACATATATTGACGCTATGCAATAATCAACTTTCTCAACCCTTAAGAGCCCTTTTAAAAATATAACAGATCTTTGTAATAAGAGTTGTTTGGAATCACTTCTTTTTCTGCTAGATAGTTCACCACTGGGAACCAAGTTGCTTGAAAACTTTTTTGGTGAGAGACAATTTTGCCATATATAAAGTGCTCCCAAAGTTTGTTTTGCCAACATTGGAGAGTAGGTTGATTTTTGTTCTTCCAATACTGGGCTATAGTTATGCGTGCAATAGCTAATAATGTTGCTATTAATGTTCTAGTGACTTTTCTTTCACAGGTATCTGGGATGACATCCAACAAGACCGTTTCAGGTAGAAAAGGTAAGTTGATTCCCGTGAACTGCGGAACCTATCACAGATGTTGCCGTCTGAACGTGCACTTTAGATCCGTCAGGCATTGGCTACAAAGTCAGATCGAAAGGCACGTCTGACCGCAGCCTCTATTTATTTATTCGGGAAGTCTGCATGTCACCTCTCCAGAGTTGTTCAACATGGCAGGATTTCTTGGCTGTCATAGCCACAACTGCTGTGTTACCATCTTGGGTCACAGAACACAGTGATTCTCTCTGG
Organism: Gekko japonicus; assembly: GCF_001447785.1. NCBI lineage: Eukaryota > Metazoa > Chordata > Lepidosauria > Squamata > Gekkonidae > Gekko > Gekko japonicus. Next base: position 126,994 of record NW_015176053.1, on the reverse strand, counting down.
AACTGTAACATCTACCCACCAAAGGGGGGGGGGAAATCTTGGCTACTGTTGAAACGGCAATTGATCCTGGGAAAAGAAACAGTGATGAGTCCAGCACCTTAGAGACCAACAAAACGGGAGCTTTGACTCTCGAACGTTGACATCCTGAAACGCTTGTTGGTCTCTAAGGTGCTGCTGGACTCCAACTCTTCTTCTGCAGACCAGCACGGCTTCTTTCTGAATCTGTCTTAATGCAATAAGAAACTAGCCAAGAGATCTGGATTTCAGTCCCCTTAATCCTCCCGTCAAATATATAAACAAACCAGAAACTGCACAAATTTCCACCCCAAGGCCAACAGGCCACTTGGAGACTGGCCTTAGGAACGGCTGGTCTACAGATGACCGAGGCTTTCCCTTGTTTCTTGAACTGACCTGTCTGGAGCAGAGAAGGTTGGGGGGGACATGATTGCTCTCTCGAAGTATTTGAAGGGCTGTCTCTTAGAGGAGGGCAGGGAGCTGTTCCTGTTGGCAGCAGAGGATGGGACTCACAAGAATGGGTGATCCATGCGATGGTCACCTCAAGGTTGGACTACTGTAACGCTCTCTACATGGGGCTGCCTTTGTCGCAAATCCGGAAGCTGCAGCTGGTGCAGAATGCGGCGGCCAGGCTGTTGATGGGTCTCACTAGATGGGACCACATCCAGCCTGTGCTGAAGGCGCTGCACTGGCTGCCTATAGCATACCGGATTCGCTTCAAAGTGCTGATTCTTACCTATAAAGCCCTTAATGGCCAGGGTCCAGCAGACCTAAGGGACCGCCTTTCCCCATATGTTCCCCCAAGAGCACTACGGTCTGGGGCGCAGCACCTACTGGTGGTTCCTGGCCCCAAGGACATCAAGCTGGCCGCAACCAGGGCCAGGGCTTTCTCGGCGGCGGCTCCTGTCTGGTGGAACGAGCTCCCAGAGGAGATCTGGGCCCTTCGGAACTTGGCACAGTTCCGCAGGGCCTGTAAGATGGAGCTCTTCCACCAGGCCTTTGCATAGGAGCCGCCGCCGCCATTATGCCACCACCGAGTTGCCATCTACGACAGTGGATTAGATCTATAAGTGAACCGGCCCTGGGAAGATGCCTAGATGACCAAGAACTTATGTTGTCAGGCTAGGTTGATAAATGGATCCCGTCTTGAAGCGATAAGTTAACATCTAGAGCACCGCACTTTATTTATTGATTGTTTTTATACTGTTTTAATTGTTTGTTATGGCATTTGCCGCTGTTGGAAGCCGCCCTGAGCCCATCTGGGGAGGGCGGGATATAAATCTAATAAATAAATGAATAAATGAATAAATAAATAAAAATTAAGGGCGGGATGGTACCAGCTGGATACTTTTACAATAAGAGTTGTGCAACCATGGAATCAGCAGCCTAGGGAGGTGGTGAGCTCCCCCTCATTGGCAGTCTTTAAGCAGCGGTTGGACAAACACTTGTCTGGGATGCTCTAGGCTGATCCTGCATTCAGCAGGGGGTTGGACTAGATGGCCTGTATGGTCCCTTCCAACTCTGTGATCCTATGCTTCCAGCATGCACTCTTTTATTTTGTTTTTTAACTCATGCCTGCCATTCTATGGGCTCAATTGCTTGGGGTGCTGAGAGCTCCATGAATGGCATTCCAATAGCATTGAAAAACCAGGCGTACAGAGACCCAATTCAGATTGAGACTGAAATGCATGAGGGGAAAGGAGTTTAAGCCTCCCCCGTGAGGTTCTTCCAACCTGAAGCGGCCCTACTATTTGCGCTGTCATGGCAAACATACAGATATCCACGTCAGCATCCAGTGCGGTTGAGCCCTAAGGGTTGGCATCATCACACAAACACCAGGATGGAACCAGACATGAATCTATGCCGAGGTTCTCTGAGATGTACCAGTCGGCTGCTCCATCTACGTACCAACTCCCTACGGTCTCAGAGGCTGGGCTTACTGGGGAAACGAGGAGATCAGGCTTCCTGGTTTTGAAAGCAACAGGCATCCAAAGTAGACTGGTATCAGGTGCTCTGAGGAGGAGGGCTTGCCTCCAGGGGTAACAACTCACCTTGGTCAGACGAAAGAGCCGATGGTCACCGGTGGAATCAGAAACCTGGAAGTAAGCCCAGAGTTTCCAGCCCTCCAGGGGTCCACGACAAGGGCATGTGCAACCCCCCAAAAAAACCCCAGCAGCAAAATGGCCCGTGGCAAAGCCAGAGAGCGCCATGTGGGCCGCTCTGCGCAGTTGGGGTAAAGCGGGAGGGAAGCTGTGAGTTAGGTGGATTAGGTGGGGTGCACGGGGTGCGTCAGGCGGGGCAGTGGGTTAGACTGGTAGAGGCTGGGTGTCGTTAGGCCAGCAGAGGGCAGTTAGTTGCACTCTCTACCTGGCCCGGGGCTGGAGGGAGCGAGGAGGACGTCTCGACCGCTTCCTTGTTCCTCTTCTTCTTGCCTCTCCCTCTCTTTTTGCCTTTGCCCTTGCCTTTGCCCTTGCCTCGCTTGCCCTTCCTGCGGGGAACGTTCTGCACGGGATTGGGGGGGGAAGGATCGGGAGAAGGGGAGAGAAAACAACGGAGGAGGGAGGGGGAAGAGAGAGAAGGCACTTGAGAGAGAAGAGGCACCCTCCGGTTCCCACCGGACACCAAGATACACCGCAACCACACACCCCCAACACCCAATCACCATGATCCCGTTGCCAAGAGTCAGACAGGCAGAGGGGAACATCACACCAACCCTCATGGGAAGTACACAGAGGAAAGACCCTTCACCCAACAGACATCATCCCACCTTGGACTAGAGCAGGGGTCCCCAACGTGATGCCCACGGGTGCCATGGCATCTCCTGAAACTATCCCTGGTGCCCACCAAGTGTTCTTTAGAAAATTGGTGGGACAATGTGGGGCTTTTGCTCAGCAAGGCTTCTGATTGGCCAGTAGAGATTTGATGAGCTGTGCAGATGTTTAAACACATTGCTTCAGCAGCGGCCGCCACAGCACAAGAATCTTTACTGTGTGACCGGAGCTAAGCTACAGCAGCCATTTTGTGACTAGCTCTCTGTCACCTGCAGCGGCTATTTTGCGGCAGTGCCCACCACACTGTGTCAGAATTCCAAAGGTGGCCACAGGCTCAAAAAGACTGGGAACCCCAGATCTAGAAAGCACTGGGTCAAAGAAGAAGAAAAGATTGGATCTATACCCCGCCCTTCACTACCCGCAGGAGTCTCAGAGCGGCTTACAATCTCTTTTCCTTTCCCCTCCTCACAACAGACACCCTGAGAGGTAGGTGGGGCTGAGAGAGCTCTCTCGAGAACTGCCCATGAGAGAACAGCTCCGAAAGAACTTGTAACTGACCCAAGGTCACACCAGCAGCTGCATGTGAAGGAGTGGGGAATTGAACCCAGTTCTCCCAGATTAGAGCCCACGCTCTTAACCACTACAGCAAACTGGCTCTCAAAGAAGGTGGCTTCCTGGGAATGTTCAGTCTGATCCTGTAACAACGCCCCTTCTCCCTATACACACATCCTCGACCCCTGTTCTATCATGGTCAGGGCCCCACGGCATGAATTTGGGATCCAACCCAACCCGCTCACTACCTGTCAACTGGCCAGCTAGCAGACTGCAGGACTAACCTTCATCCATCCAACTCATGGCTTCGAATCCTCGGTGGGCTCACAGAACCTTGCCAGCTGGGTCATGAGCCCCCTGTAGAGCTGCCATTCCCTTCCCTGCTTTTCGGAATGGCCTGCTGGTAGCGCACATGTGTAGACAGCAAAGCTCCATGTCTCTTGCCTCTCTTCTGAGGCACAGTGAAAGGAACAAGTAGGATGACCAGGAGAGAACGCTCAGCCAGGGCCGGCCCAAGGTGTTTCTGCGCCCTAGGCAAGGCGCAGATGCCAGCCTCCCGGTGGGGCCTGGAGACCTCCCAGCTGTCTGCCTCCTTGCTCTCCGGAGCCGCTGGGCGGGAGAGGAGTGGTGAGGCGGCTGGCTCAGGGACTCAGGAGAGGTGGGAGCCGCCTGGCACTTGCCGGACTCGGGGAGAAAGAGGCAGTGGCAGCAGCCAGGGGGATGCAGGGCTTTTGGTGGGGACTGAGGGGCTTTGGCGGGGGGGCGGGTCCAGTTTGGCGTCCCAAATGCCTAATTCGCCTAGCGGGTGAGCCGGCCCTGCACTCCGCGATGGAGGGGATTCCTTTATAGCACAGGCAGTGAGACTCTGGCTCTTCCACTTCCTGTCACATGACTGCAATGTCGTGTGAATCCCTGCCATACGCTTATGCTCAGTGAGTCCTGGCTCTGGAAAGGCTGAAGATCGGTATTCTAGCCCCTATTTTGACCCCTACTTCTGTTCCAGGTGGAATGATAGCTTCCCCATATAATTGACTACCACAGTGCAGGTAACCCTTAGTGGGGAATCGGTTCCCAGCGCAGCTGCTGGGGGATAGATAGACACTCTTCTCATCCAGGTTCCAAGGTGCAATGATGGACAGGATGTATCCTGATTCTGAGATCTGCTTGTTCTGGACAGCAGATTATCATGGATGAATACTCCACTTCCAAAGTCAGCGGCACACTGCTCCAAGCTGGTTCGATCCGCATTTGCTTGCCGCTCCAGATTTTCTCAGTGTTTGAGTCGAGGCAATTTAAGTCCAGGGCAAAACAGCATCCAAATAACCTGGGGCAACAGCAGGCTGAAACCGGGCTGGCCACTGACGGGAGAGAATGTAACGCAGAATGGGGGGGAAACTCGGAATAAAAAGAAGGTTGAACTCAGTTTTAGTGCAAAATGGGGGGGCAACTGGATTAAAAAGAAGGTTGAATTCAATTTTAGTGCAGAATGGCTTGGAGGACACGGTGGTGAACATGGATTAAAAGGAGAGTGCAGAAAGGGCCACTGTTTTGGCCAGTCATATCAGCCATTGTGCCATATCTTCAGTCACAGAAGCCATTTCCTTGCCATGATTCATCTTAAAAGTTCCCTGGATATTTCCGTGCTTTTTACAATTTTCTTGTAGATGCAGAAGATTAAAAGTGGAGGATCCTGGGAGTGGCACGGCTGGTATCACAAGGACATGCCCGTCTCCCTACGTTTCCTGACTAGAGCATCCATGACATTAATCCCTCTACTCCTTCAGTATTGAGGTCTCTGGGACCTATCCATGTAACGTGTGGGGAACGAATCTGGGGTGTCAACAATCCCTTTACCTTCACATTGGCGGCGGCGGCAAAAAATGCGGCCCAGTTGCGGCTACGTTATGGTGACCCCTTAGGGTTTTCAAGCCAAGAAAGGAGCAGAAGTCGTTGGTCATTGCCTGCCTCTGCGTAACAACCTAGGCTTTCCTTGGTGGTCTCCCATCCAAGTACTAACCAGGGCTGACTCTGTTTATCTTCTGAGATCTGGTGAGACTGTACTTTCCTGTGCCCTCCAGGGTAGGGCTATTTTTGAGCTAGGCAAATCCAGTTCCAGGCAGGCCCGTAGCTAATGCGGGGCCCACGAGGCCCGGTCCCCAGGGCGTTTTTTGTAGAAAAAGCCCAGCAGGAACTCATTAGCATAATGGACCACACCCAACAGCAGAAACCCATTAGCATATTAGGCCACACCCATGGCAATACAGCTCATTAGCACATTAGGCCACACACCCCATGTTGCCAGAAGTGTGGTCATCCGGCCACACCCACCTTTTGCTTCTTATTCTGTTTACCTTGTTTGTTGTCAAAACCCAGGGCTTTTTTGTAGCAGGGACTCCTTTGCATGTTAGACCACACACCCCTAATGTAGCCAATCCTAATGAGTTCCTGCTGTTGAGTATGGCCTATTATGCTAATGAGTTCCTGCTGGGTGTGGCCAACTCGGGAGCCAGCCGGAACTCCGTTCCTGTGCGTTCCTGCCCAAAAATAGCCCTGCCGGTCCCCTAACGTTTCTTCCAGGGCTCCAACCTGAGCCTTGGCTTCTCTTCCCCCGAGCTCCACAGTAGCTACGTGCCTGTCAGTGAAACGGGCTGCATAGGATCGGAGGTCTGACCTCGCGAGACCATCTCCTGTTCCAACTTCCAGAGGCGCTGGCAGGGGAACCCAAGATGGCAACGTTGCAAAAGTGTGGGTGAGGCCGGGCAATCCTCCATGCACCTTGCAGGGAAGTCATTGCGTGGGACTAGGCACAGGATTCCAGCTGTGCACTCCGCAGCTCTGAAGTACACTGGCTTGCAGTTAGTTGATCGGCCCCATCTGAACCAGCAAGGGGGGTGGGGGGGAAGAATGCGCATAGCTCCATACAGACATATAATGGCTGGCCCCCTAAGCAAAACGTCCCCCCCCAGCAAAAAGTTGCTAGCTACCGGGCTGGTTCCAGGTTTTCTCCAGGCCTTGAATGGAGTATAAATTATCAGCACAAAAAAGACAAGCCTCCGTATGTCCTTCCTTGGGTTCCTGTAGCTTTGCTGGAATAGTTCAAGGTGATTTCTGCATTGGAAGACATCTAGGAAGGATGATCCCCGGGGTCATTTTTGATGGGACATGCAAAGGGACTCTGAGTTACAACCCAGCCTTACATCGAAACGTAAGGTAGAGCCAAGGTTCTGTGCTGCTTTCCCTGGAAAGTGGCAGAAACAGCACCTGTGTTTCTTCCTTGGCGACTGTCCTAATGACAACCATCTCCCCTGCTCCATGTAAGTGAATAGACAGAGTAGGTTGCTACTGAGGAAACTGTGTGTGGGGGTATGATGGGGTTTACCTTTGCAGGTTTCCCGGATCTATTAGCTTCGTGCTCTGGACTTGAGTGGATAACTCTTACCTCAGTCAGTCCAACAGGCTAACAAAGGTCCACGACCCAACTGGGAAGCAAACGTCCAGGAATCTATTCCTACCTGAGTTTGGTTTGTTTCTATCAAACTCCTGTTCCTTCCAACAGCCTATTTGATCCCATGGTGTCAGGTAGGACTAATTCAGTGATTCCCCTATGGGGTGCCTGTGGGCACTGACTTGTTTCTTGAGGCCCACTTGCTTCATCCCCGAAACACTGACCGTTTCTTGAGGCCCACTTGCTTCATCCCCCAAACAAAAGGCCAATCCTGGCTTCCCTCCTCTCCATTGGAGGTATTGCCTTCAGAAGCATCCATTCAGAAATAGCAGCCCCCATCAGAAGATGCTTGGCCTGGAACATCCCAACATTTTGTAACGGCACCCCATGGCAGCCATTTTGTGGTGGTGCCCACTACCTAGGGTCGCAAGCCCAGGGCTGGCAACCCCCAGAAGACTGGGGAGAGGGGGTGGAGGCATGGCAAAACAGCATTGTGCACCACCACTTCTGGCTTCATACCCGGAAGTGACATCACTGCATTGTGCCACATTCTTGAATATTCTCAAAACTATACGGCAAAAACCATAGAGATTAGGGGAATCCCTGGAGCAGCACATGACACAGTGATCTCATAGCTGGTACGCAGCTAGAAGTGATGTTGTGGCATCATGGGACATCATACTCCCCCTGATTTTTCCCCACCAACCTACTGTGTAGGGGACAGGGCTTCAGGGTGGGAGGTTGTCCACCCTATTAGGCACCCTGGCCATCTACCACAAGCCTTCCTTAAAATTCCCTCAGAGCTCACAGACGCGTCATAATTAAGGACCAATGAAAAAATCAGTCAGGTTTTAGTCCAGAAGTTTTCTTCACTGGTTAGGCCAGCAGTGTCCTGAGGATAGGGTTGCCAACCCCCCCAGTTTGCCAGGGGTCCCCCGTTTTTTGGGGGGGTTCTACTCGCGGCCGTCCAGATGGCCAGCGGGGGAAGCCCCACCCCCAACACCCACAGCCACCCATCGCTCTCCCTTTAAGTGTGTGGAACCCGTGTTTCCTCCCAAGCCCGATCTCCGCTTGAGATCAGGCTTGCAGGGAAATGCCAGCTTCGTGCACTTAAAAGGGGAACGCGGCTGCTCTTAAAGGGGAAACGCCGGCTCCTGCATTTAAAAGGGAAACGCCGGCTCCTTTAAGTGCAGGGAAATGCCGTTTCTGGAGATCTGGTGCGCGGGCAGGGAGGGGGCGGCGGACGTCCCCAACGTGACGTCATCACGTCGGGGATGCCCCGCCCCCTCCAGGAACACCCCCAAAGTCCCCGCTGGGGGTGGAAGATGGACTTGGCAACCCTACCTGAGGAGAATACAGGCCCCAGACTTTGACCATACCTATTTTCCCCATAGACACTGGACAAAAAATAGGGGATCTGGCTACCACAAACCCCTGTCGTTTGGCCACCTACCTCTTCCGCATATTGGGCATGCAACGGATAGGTGAGCGGCCTGTTGCAATCTGGCATGTAGTGTTGGCAGTACTGGGAGGCGGCAGAGGGATCCGGCACAATTAGCAGCTGCTGAAGATCACCCTGAGAAAAGGAAAAGGAAGAGTGTGAGAAGAGCCAGACTGGATGAACCGAGGCGCCCTCTAAGCTGTGGAGTCTTGTGAGCAAAAAATCTACTTTGTGAGCTACTGGCCTTGAAGTTGTGAGCGAGCGATTTGGCTGCTGCATCAGTTAGTTTGCTCTGGGGCTACGACAAAAACGTGTGAGCTGGAGGTTAGAAAACTGTGAGTTGGCTCCCACTCACTCAACTTAGAGGGAACACTGTTGCACACACACACACACATGTACTGTCACAAACACCCACACCCCAAACACTGGGGGCTTCAGCAACACATTCCTATGGACGTTAGGATATGAATGTTTAACTATATCAGCTGGTGTCGGGGATGGATGGGCCAGCATGTCTACTGGGACCTCTCCTGGTGGGACAATGGCCTCCTCCTACCTGGTCTGAGCCAGTATAGTTGCAGAAGGGTCCACATGAAAAAGAGGCGGTGCCTGGCCCACCTGAGCCTCGCATGGCCCAAGGAGACAGCGCAGTTTTTAGCTCAAACACCAGAGCCTTGCTGGCAACACGAGGACATGCATTGGAAGTGACATCGCTGTGTTGGGGCTTTTTCTGCTGCCAGTGATGTGGCTGAAACGCAGTGCTAGCCCTCTTCCACTGCCAGTAAGTCCCTGCCAGCCAGCTGGTTGGTGGCAGGGAGAGACTGCCCCAGGGACAGGGGTTTCCCCCGCCCCCAGTGTTGACCTGGCAACCCTCACCTGGTCCCTGAGGCACCATCAGGCATTAATGAGAATCGCTGGGGGAGTGATTCAGGTTTTCCTAGGAAAGCACTCTACCGCTGACCTAAACTGGAAGGTGTTCCAATTCAGCAACTGTGCATTTGGCACCAGACACATCACTTTCATCTTTAGAGACCTCACAAACACCTAGGGCTGCCAAGTGGGGGCGGAGGGCGGGTAAACCCCCGCTTTGGAGGCCCGATTCCCGCCGCCACGGAATCGGGCCCCAGGGGGAACTCCGCCCCCTGAAGCGCAGTGTGGCTGCGTCACCAGAGGTGACGCAACCACGTCAATCACATTGGGGGCGTGGCCCCAATCGTCAGAGGGAAAACTCTATGGTTTTCCCTCCGACGATCGGGGCAATGCCTTCTTCGTGAACGACGTCGCACGTCACTTCTGGTGATGTGCTGGCGGCGCACGCGCACTTCGACAGACGTCTCCCCCGCCGGTAAGAAAAATTGACTTGGCAACCCTACAAACACCTTTGTCTTGTGTCTATAGATCTTGCTGCTTAACCTTCCTTTTCTTGGTCCAGTATTCACTTATTGGTTACCTTATTGTAATATGTATTATTGTTGCGTGTACCTCAATACTGTTTGACCTCTGAAAAAGGCCCCAATAGGGCGGAAACGCATCAGGTCATGTGTATTGGCCCTTGTGTTTAGGCCGCTTGAATGTTTTAACATGGCTTTCTTTGGGCCCTTATATGTTTTTGACTGTCTTAATAAATACATGCATTTTTGTATAAGTTTCAGCTAAGTTTTTAATATTGGCTCTTTATCAGACTTCTTTCTTTGAGGCCTCCACTATGGCCTGGCATCCCTAGGCCTAGGGTTGCCAGCTCCAGGATGGAAAATTCCTGGAGATTTGGGGGAGAAGCCCGGGGACAGTGGAGTTTAGGGAGAGGAGGGACCACAGCGAGCTATAATGCCACACAGTCCACTCTCCAAAGCAGCCATTTTCTCCACGGGAACTGATCTCTGTCCTCTGGAAATCAGCTGTAATTCTGGGAGATCTCCAGGCCCCACCAGGAGGCTGGCAACTCAAATAACATCTGTAATCCATCTCTGCTGCTAGCTGCTAAAACACAGGATGGACTGTATCTGGGTCCTCCAAGGAGATCCAGCTCGTGGGGTGTGACCTGAGAAGGAGCTCTGTGTTAACTGAAGGCCTGCCTACTTTTACCCAAACAGAAGTTAGATTCGACCTTCTGGCCCTCCTTTTTTCCCTGGGACGAGAGTCCCAAGAACCACCCTCTGTACCAATTCAACACATACACACACACACACACACAGAGGCACACATTCGGCTGCAGCTGGACACGCCCACGCAATCCTGGTGCACAAAGAACATTCGCTCCCAATAAATCATCTCGTAAAGTATGGCCACTGGGCCTACTTCCAGGGCAGCCCCCGGAGCTGCCTGCTCCCACCTGCTCAGCTGGGACCTGCAATTATCCAGCTCCCAGCATTCCTTCGGAGTGGGGGGGAGAGACATTCGGCAGCAAGACAGAGAGCTTGGGGAAGGGGAGGGGGAGAAGCAGTGAGTCACGGCCCTAGGAATGGGGTCAGATGGGGACAGAGAGGGCCAAATCAGACGGAGGGAGACCCCCACAGTCGGAGAGGAAACCACAAGGGAAGCAAGGCAGGATTAGGAGAATGGCCAGATTCCCATACGTAAATAAACACATAGAATCAGATACACATGCCCCAAAACAGACAGACAAATCCTAGAACTGTATATCCAGCAGCTATTGAGTCCACACACAGAAAAACATGGGAGGCCCGGAACAGACAAACAGACAGAGTTACAAAAGGATTTACACTCCAGCATGGGGGTTGGCAACCTTTCACCACTTAAAGTGCCAAACTACAACAAAATGCAGCCCAAGAGACCAACAACGAGCCCTTCCAAGAGAGTTCGTTTGCAACACTGACAATATGCAACTTAACATTCCTCATAATTGACGTGGCAGTTAAGAATCCGTACCATCTCTGCAGGCCAAACGCTGCTTAGTACTAGTAACTTTATTAGTAAGTAGCACCTAGTAGGTATCACAATAAGGAATGCTGATACATAGTGTGTGATTGTATTAGTGGACTGGCATAAATCTGTGTGTGGTTCATACTCATATTCCTGTCAACTGTTCACCTCTATCATTTCCCATTCTGCAAAGCATCCCTCAGCACCCCTTTAACCCTGTAAAACTCTTTTCCTGCCATCATCCCATCTACCCCTCAATATACTTTTGCTTCAAAGATCTGGGTTTTCTTTCTAGAGAGCCATATTTGGTTCCACATTGAGCCACATCCTGGGGCAAATGTTTAAGTGCAGGAGCAGTAAAAGCTTAAGTGCAGGAGCCAGCATGGTACAGTGGTTAGAGCGTCAGACTAAGGTCTAGGAGACCCAGGTTCAATTCCCCACTGTGCCACGGAAACTTGCTGGGTGACCTTGGGCCAGTCACAACACTCTCAGCCTAACTTGTCTCACTAGGCTTGCCAGGTCCCTACCTGGCATCCAGCAGGGGGGGAGTGTCTGGGAGCCTTGCATGCACGCATGTCATCACACTGGGAACGTCGTTGAGGGACGCCCTAGCATTTGAGCTTAAAACTCTATGGTACCTACCAGGTGACATCATTGTGCTGGGCACATCAGCCCAATTCAGGCACTTTGGGGGCACTCCCCCCCCGCAGTCAGATCTGGGCTGGTGGGTCGGGGGTCCTTAGAGTGGGCAAACACCTTCCCCCCCCCCGGGGGGGGACCTGGTAGCCCTATACCTCACAGGCATTTTGGAAGGATAAAATGGATGGCCCAGGCTAGCCCAATCTTGACCCATTCCAGCATCTTATGTCACACGGTTGCCAACCAGACGTCCTGGAAATGTCTACCTGCAGCACACAAAGAACCTTCTGTGTTATGTCTAGGGTTGCCAACTCCGGTGTGGGAAACTCCTGGAGACTGGAAGGTTGCACCCAGGGAGGGTAGAGTTTAGGGAAGGGACGGAATCTCAGTCCGATGTCACTTTAGGACTTCCATTTAGGACTGAGCTACTTTTATCCGCACTAGAAGAAAAGGGGCTGTTTCTGAGTTCTCCCATGCAGGAGTAAAAGCAGCTTGGCAGTGTAAGGCTGCCAACCTCCAGGTGGGGCCTGGAGACCCCCTGGAATTATATCTGACCTTCAGACTACAGAGATCAGTTCCCCCAGAAGAAATGGCTGCTTGGGAGGGAGGATTCTACGGCGTTATAGCCCACTGAGGTCCCTTCCCTCCCCAAACCCCACCCTCCACAGACCCCACCCCCAAAATATCCAGAAGCTTCCCAACCTAGAGTCGGCAACCCTATGGCAGTGGTTGTTTCCAGGAAGACAAAGGCAAGGGGACATAAAGGTTAACGTTTCCATCCCTCCTTTGCTTGCAAAACCATAAGGTACACTCCAGCTCCAAATGTGGCTGGATGCAAAATATGGATTGCCTGTCAAATTATATTTCTCCCATTCATACATGGATGCATCTGCCTCCAAGCCCACTCCCAGAGTAGGGTCTAGGGTTGCCAAGTGTACTTACCCTTGCCGGCGGGGGAGCCTTGTCGGGCTCCAGGAGCTCTCCTAGTGACGTGCTACGTCGCTCATGTTGGGGGCGTGGCCCAAATCGTCGGGGGGGGAACCATATGGTTTCCCCCCTGACGATCTGGGCCACGCCCCCAACGTGAGTGACATGGCTGCGTCACCTCTGGTGACGCAGCTTCGGGGGGCGGAGTTCCCCCCGGGGCCCGATTCCACGGCGGCGGAAATCGGGGCTCCAAAGTGGGGGTTTCGCCACCCCCACTTGGCATCGCTAGTAGGGTCCCTCAGCCCTTCTGCCTGAAGCACCCATTTCTGCTCATAGCAGATTACTGGCATTCTTTCCTTGTTGCAGGGTTAGGAGGAAAGCGCAATGGGAAAAGGCACGCCAACGACGCTGGGAACATTCCGCAGGGTTCCTTCTCTCTCCCCCCCCCGCCCCATCCCCTCCCCCATCACCTTCCCGGCATTTTTTTTTCTTCCCCTGTCTCTAAAATGGCTAGGCTGACGTTTCCAGGCAATTCCTCAACTCACCCCCCCCCCATGGTCTCCAGATAAGGTTTTCCACCAGCCACAACAAGGGGTGCTTGTTCTCAACCACCCCCAGGCCTCGGCCTACCCGCCTGCCTCATAACCTCTGACATTTGGCGCCTGAAGAAGGAATGTGGGAGGTGGCTGAGGCTTCGTCCTTCTCCTTGAGGCCAACACAGTCCCCTCCAGACAGTCCCCGTGGAAGGGTTTTCCTCCTTAGGGGAGAAAAATTGTGGAGCCCTTGAGGAACAGGAATGTTGAAGCAGCACAGAACCCTGGATCTGCACAGGGTGGCCATTTCGTCTCCACTCCCGTCTCTTCACACAACTTTATCCACATTTATCTGAAGCAGGGCTATTTTGGGGCAGGAACGCACAGGAATGGAGCTCCGGCTGGCTCCCAAGTTGGCCACGCCCAGCAGGAACTCATTAGCATAATAGGCCACACCCAACAGCAGAAACTCATTAGGATTGGCTACATTAGGGGTGTGGCCCAATATTCTGCAATATGGTTTTGCAGAATAACAAGCAAAATGTGGGTGTGGCTGGATAACCACACTTCTGGTAATATGCTAATGAGGGGTGCTGTCAGGGGTGTGGCCCAATATGCTAATGGGTTCCTGCTGTTGGGTGTGGCCTATTATGCTAATGAGTTCCTGCTGGGCTTTTTCTACAAAAAAAGCCCTGAATTGAAGTAACAAATGTGCCGACTTTCTACCTAACGATAGGACAGGTTGGCACCCTCCAGGTTGTGTCTAGAGAACTCCCGCTATTACAGCTGATCTCCAGGCGACAGAAATCAGTTTACCCAGAGAAAATGGTTGCTTGGAAGATGGACTGTATGGCATGAGACCCCACTGAAGTCCCTCCCCTCCCCACCATCCTCAGGCTCCAGCCCCAAAACCTCCAGCACCAAAGCCAGTTTGGTGTAGTGGTTAAGTGCGCGGACTCTAATCTGGGAGAACCGGGTTTGATTCCCCCACTCCTCTACTTGCACCTGGCTGGATGACCTGGGCAAGCCTTAGTTCTGTCATAGCTGTCCTTGAAAAAGAGCCATTTCTGTCAAGAGCTCTCTCAGCCCCACCCACCTCACAGGGTGTCTGTTGTGGGGAGGGGAAGGGAAAGGAGTTTGTAAGCTGCTCTGAGACCCCTTTGGGTAGTGAAGGGCAGGGTATAAATCCAATCTCTTCTTCCAGGTATATCCCAACCTGGAGCTAGCAACCCTAAGTCAACAGGCCTCTAAGGCTGCCCATGACCAGAAGCAAGTGAAGTAGAGCAGGATTAAAACAAAACAAAACTGGTTGCTCTTATGAAGGCACGGGAGCTGAGCAAAGATGCCCTCCTACCAGTCCTGTGGCAACAACTGCTCTTTAAGAAGTCTGCTAGGGGTCCCAACCTGGACAGCCCAGACCAAGCCTCATCTCGTCAGATCTTGAAAGCTAAGCAGGGCTGACCCTAGCAAGAATCTGGATGGGAGCCCTCCGGAGAATATGAGGGCTGGGAGGCCAGAGGCAGGCTATCAAGCCACCGCTCTGAATGTCCTCCAGTAGGAGTTGCCAGAGGTTGCCATGACTTCCAGGCACAAGCATGCACACACGTACACAGGCACACACACAAAATGCAAAAATACCCCCCCCAAAAAAAAGAATTCTGCTACGGCCCTGCAGGGAAATAGCACCTGCCCCTGAAGTGTGCGACCTAGGAACCAAGTCGGCACATTGCTTATCCTTATTTTTCTTGGCCAAAGTCTTCCAGCAAGATTCAGGGCACAGTAGGGCGTACGGTTAGGGCGGGATATAAATCCCAAAATAAATAAATAAATAAAATAAATAAATCTGAGTCTCTCAGTTGTCAGCCAGACATTTGGGCCACTGTACTACATTGGCTCTCGTTCCTACAGGGCAAGACTTTTCTTCATCCAGGCAGACAGAGAACTGGCAGCACCCGTGTTGGGTATTACAAGTTGAAAACACTCAGTATATCTGGGGTTAAATGTTTGTTTATGTTACTCACAGGAAGTCACATGTTTTTCATGTTACCAATGTTCTTTAGATGTAGAAAGCCCGGGAATTTTCTCTCTGATCTAGGAATTTGATTAGGACTAAAGTGTCAAGGTGTATTACCATTTTATGGCTTCTCTTCCCGTTTTTGTTTGGTGTTCTGAAGAAGAAGAAGAAGAAGAAGAAGAAGAAGAAGAAGAAGAAGAAGAAGAAGAAGAAGAAGAAGAAGAAGAAGAAGAAGAAGAAGAAGAGTAGCCATAATCTCTCTCTTCTAGTTTTGTCTTTGTAAAGTAAGGATGTAGCTGATTTAGCTCTGTTGTTATTTTCATCCCAGTTACCCTTCCTATGCTAGAATTTAGTAAAAACTTTATATTTTAATCACACATGGACTCTCAGTCTGAATTATTTTACTCTGGCTCTGCTGGACTATCTTATCTCTGCTAAATACCAATTTTTTCAATATCTCACTATCACCCAACAACCTGCGCCTTCTCAGATGCAGGAGTAAACCGTGAAGGCGCTGGGGAAGACAGTGATGTGAGTTGTCCTCCACCTATATTTTATTCAGGGTACTGTTTCTCAATTCATTGAATGGCGTTATACCCCACTGAACTCACTTCTAGGGTTGCCAGTTCTTACCTTTGTTGCGACAGGGGAGTCCCTGGACATCTTCAGTGCACGCACAAAGTGCGCACACCACGATGACCCAGAGGTGACATCATCGCGTCGGGAATGTTGGGGGCAAAACCACTATCATTCAACGGAAAAGCATAGAGTTTTCCCTCAAATGATAGAGCGTCCCCCCGGCAACGTGCCCAGCGCGATGATGTCACCATGATCCCAGCACTTTGGGGGTGGGGTTTCCCCGGTGGCCGGATCCAGGCCGGCAAGCAAGGGGCCCATTGAGCGGGCAAACCCTCACCCCCCAGGGGACCTGGCAATCGTACTCAGTTCCCTCCCTAAACCCCACCTTCCTCAGGCTCCACTCCCAAAATCTCCAGGTATTTCCCAACCGGGAGTTGGCAACCCTAAGTGACAGGCCTTTAAGCTATCCCCCAGTGTTACATCCACCTTATGCTTCAGGAAGAGGGCAAGGCCATTAAATACCTTTCATTCAGCCACCTTGTTTCCAGACTTTTGTCTCCTTACCTTCTCTACTTCTTGAGTTCTCTCCCCAGCCTTCAGCCTGCCTCACAAACCTACTTGTCTCCCCAAGAGCTTGAGCAAAACTAATAACCTTCCCAGAGGCTGGGCTGCAAACATTCCGAGAGCTTTCTTTCCTCAAGAAGTTGAACTGTTCCTAAACATTCCATGCCATCTCACCAGCTCAGCCAATCAGGAGCAGAGGCTTCTGTGCCACAAGCACAACAGACTACAGATGGGCTACATTTCTTTCCAGGAAAGAGTTAAGATGCTGACAGCCCCTCTGCCAATTCTGTGTCTCTTCCCCCGTCAGGCAATAAAACACAGCTCTATTTCCATGAAAAAAGCCTGACCATAAATCTCAAAGGCTGTGCAGACATATAAAAGCAGGCTGTGTCGAGACCCTTGGAACCACGCAGGCCTCGGCACAGGGAAGGCTGTAACCACAGGCGGGGATGGCATTGTGGAAGGGTCAGTGGTTCACCATGCTCTGGTGTCAATTTGTATTTCCCAGGGCTAGGACAAAATAGGGCATTTGGGATGCGTGAAGTTACTGCAGTACAGCCATCGGAGACAGTGGCCCTATGAAATGCCAGCCTCTTTGGTTCAGCGTCTCTGACCCAGGGGCCAGCCAGCCAGCGGGATCCATGCCAGGCATGCAGGAGGTGGCTGCGTGACTAGAATGTGAGGCACGGATCTCTGGGGTCAATGGCTGCTAACTATAAGAAGGAAAGGCAGTGCCACTAAAAAGCAGTGCACCCCAACTGCAGTTTTCTTTGGGGAGACTTTGACGGCACTCGTGTGCCTGATGAGGTCAGGAGGGCTCCCACTTCCCTGGCTTTCTGCAAGCTGTACAAAGCGAATGGTTCAGGGGGGATTTTTACACTGGTAATAGCCAATGATCCCTCTAAGCTGTGGAGTCTTGTGAGCAAATATTCTACTTTGTGAGTTACTGGCATTAATGCTGTGAGCGAGCAACTTGGCTCCTGCATAAATTAGTTTACTCTGGAGCCCTCCTTCCTGAGCGAAGACAAAAATGTGTGAGCCGGAGGCTAAAAAACTGTGAGCTAGCTAACTCAGCTTAGAGGGAACTCTGGATAGCCCTGATCTGGATAGCCCAGGATAGCCCGACCTCTTCAGAATTCGGAAAGCTAAGCAGGGTCGGCCCTGGGTAGTATTCGGATGGGTGACCTCCAGGGAATACCAGGGGCTTGATGCAGAGGCAGGCAATGGCAAACCACCTCTCAAACATCTCTTCCCTTAAAAAAAACAAGTCTAGCTCGCCACCTGGTGGTGCATAACAGTAAAAGAGCTGGAACTTCTAGCTGCCAGACAATCTTAGGATCTCCTGGCTGTACCACACACGGCCATATGATAATTATAATTAATTACACAGGTGATGAGGCTGTACTGTAACAAAATGGTTCAAAAAGATGCTTGGGTTAGGGACTATGGACTATGCCACTGTGTATAGTTCGTACTATCTCTTACTGCGAAGTTGTTTTTGTTTTCCCCTCCCTCCCTCCCTCCCTCCC